>NC_053499.1:979403-984403 GCF_905171775.1 Rana temporaria
ATCAGTCTCTGTACAGAGGAGCTTACACTCTAATGTCCCCTCCCCCCACAGTCACATCAGTCTCTGTACAGAGGAGCTTACACTCTAATGTCCCCTCCCCCCCCACAGTCACATCAGTCTCTGTACAGAGGAGCTTACACTTTAATGTCCCCTCCCCCCACACATCACATCAGTCTCTATACAGAGGAGCTTACACTCTAATGTCCCCTCCCCCCCACAGTCACATCAGTCTCTGTACAGAGGAGCTTACACTCTAATGTCCCCTCCCCCCACAGTCACATCAGTCTCTGTACAGAGGAGCTTACACTCTAATGTCCCCTCCCCCCACAGTCACATCAGTCTCTGTACAGAGGAGCTTACACTCTAATGTCCCCTCCCCCCACAGTCACATCAGTCTCTGTACAGAGGAGCTTACACTCTAATGTCCCCCCCCCCCCACATCACATCAGTCTCTGTACAGAGGAGCTTACACTCTAATGTCCCCTTCCCCCACATCACATCAGTCTCTGTACAGAGGAGCTTACACTCTAATGTCCCCTCCCCCCCACATCACATCAGTCTCTGTACAGAGGAGCTTACACTCTAATGTCCCCTCCCCCCACAGTCACATCAGTCTCTGTACAGAGGAGCTTACACTCTAATGTCCCCTCCCCCCACAGTCACATCAGTCTCTGTACAGAGGAGCTTACACTCTAATGTCCCCTCCCCCCCCCACATCACATCAGTCTCTGTACAGAGGAGCTTACACTCTAATGTCCCCTCCCCCCACATCACATCAGTCTCTGTACAGAGGAGCTTACACTCTAATGTCCCCTCCCCCCCCACATCACATCAGTCTCTATACAGAGGAGCTTACACTCTAATGTCCCCTCCCCCCACAGTCACATCAGTCTCTGTACAGAGGAGCTTACACTCTAATGTCCCCTCCCCCCCACAGTCACATCAGTCTCTGTACAGAGGAGCTTACACTCTAATGTCCCCTCCCCCCCCACATCACATCAGTCTCTGTACAGAGGAGCTTACACTCTAATGTCCCCTCCCCCCCACAGTCACATCAGTCTCTGTACAGAGGAGCTTACACTCTAATGTCCCCTCCCCCCCACAGTCACATCAGTCTCTGTACAGAGGAGCTTACACTCTCATGTCCCCCCCACAGTCACATCACTCTCTGTACAGAGGAGCTTACACTCTAATGTCCCCTTCCCCCCACATCACATCAGTCTCTGTACAGAGGAGCTTACACTCTAATGTCCCCTCCCCCCACAGTCACATCAGTCTCTGTACAGAGGAGCTTACACTCTAATGTCCCCCCCCCCACATCACATCAGTCTCTGTACAGAGGAGCTTACACTCTAATGTCCCCTCCCCCCACAGTCACATCAGTCTCTGTACAGAGGAGCTTACACTCTAATGTCCCCTCCCCACAGTCACATCAGTCTCTGTACAGAGGAGCTTACACTCTAATGTCCCCCCCCCCCACAGTCACATCAGTCTCTGTACAGAGGAGCTTACACTCTAATGTCCCCTCCCCCCCACAGTCACATCAGTCTCTGTACAGAGGAGCTTACACTCTAATGTCCCCTCCCCCACATCACATCAGTCTCTGTACAGAGGAGCTTACACTCTAATGTCCCCTCCCCCCCCCCCACAGTCACATCAGTCTCTGTACAGAGGAGCTTACACTCTAATGTCCCCCCCCCCCACATCACATCAGTCTCTGTACAGAGGAGCTTACACTCTAATGTCCCCTCCCCCCCCACAGTCACATCAGTCTCTGTACAGAGGAGCTTACACTCTAATGTCCCCTCCCCCACATCACATCAGTCTCTGTACAGAGGAGCTTACACTCTAATGTCCCCTCCCCCCCCCCCACAGTCACATCAGTCTCTGTACAGAGGAGCTTACACTCTAATGTCCCCTCCCCCCCCACATCACATCAGTCTCTGTACAGAGGAGCTTACACTCTAATGTCCCCTCCCCCCCACAGTCACATCAGTCTCTGTACAGAGGAGCTTACACTCTAATGTCCCCCCCCCCCCACATCACATCAGTTCCTGTACAGAGGAGCTTACACTCTAATGTCCCCCCCCCCACATCACATCAGTCTCTGTACAGAGGAGCTTACACTCTAATGTCCCCTCCCCCCCACATCACATCAGTCTCTGTACAGAGGAGCTTACACTCTAATGTCCCCTCCCCCCACAGTCACATCAGTCTCTGTACAGAGGAGCTTACACTCTAATGTCCCCTCCCCCCCACAGTCACATCAGTCTCTGTACAGAGGAGCTTACACTCTAATGTCCCCTCCCCCTCACAGTCACATCAGTCTCTGTACAGAGGAGCTTACACTCTAATGTCCCCTCCCCCCCACAGTCACATCAGTCTCTGTACAGAGGAGCTTACACTCTAATGTCCCCTCCCCCCCACAGTCACATCAGTCTCTGTACAGAGGAGCTTACACTCTAATGTCCCCTCCCCCCCCACATCACATCAGTCTCTGTACAGAGGAGCTTACACTCTAATGTCCCCTCCCCCCACATCACATCAGTCTCTGTACAGAGGAGCTTACACTCTAATGTCCCCTCCCCCCCCACATCACATCAGTCCCTGTACAGAGGAGCTTACACTCTAATGTCCCCTCCCCCCCACAGTCACATCAGTCTCTGTACAGAGGAGCTTACACTCTAATGTCCCCTCCCCCCACAGTCACATCAGTCTCTGTACAGAGGAGCTTACACTCTAATGTCCCCTCCCCCCACAGTCACATCAGTCTCTGTACAGAGGAGCTTACACTCTAATGTCCCCTCCCCCCACAGTCACATCAGTCTCTGTACAGAGGAGCTTACACTCTAATGTCCCCTCCCCCCACAGTCACATCAGTCTCTGTACAGAGGAGCTTACACTCTAATGTCCCCTCCCCCCACAGTCACATCAGTCTCTGTACAGAGGAGCTTACACTCTAATGTCCCCTCCCCCCCACAGTCACATCAGTCTCTGTACAGAGGAGCTTACACTCTAATGTCCCCTCCCCCCACAGTCACATCAGTCTCTGTACAGAGGAGCTTACACTCTAATGTCCCCTCCCCCCACAGTCACATCAGTCTCTGTACAGAGGAGCTTACACTCTAATGTCCCCTCCCCCCCCACATCACATCAGTCTCTGTACAGAGGAGCTTACACTCTAATGTCCCCTCCCCCCACATCACATCAGTCTCTGTACAGAGGAGCTTACACTCTAATGTCCCCTCCCCCCCCACATCACATCAGTCCCTGTACAGAGGAGCTTACACTCTAATGTCCCCTCCCCCCACAGTCACATCAGTCTCTGTACAGAGGAGCTTACACTCTAATGTCCCCTCCCCCCACAGTCACATCAGTCTCTGTACAGAGGAGCTTACACTCTAATGTCCCCTCCCCCCACAGTCACATCAGTCTCTGTACAGAGGAGCTTACACTCTAATGTCCCCTCCCCCCACAGTCACATCAGTCTCTGTACAGAGGAGCTTACACTCTAATGTCCCCTCCCCCCACAGTCACATCAGTCTCTGTACAGAGGAGCTTACACTCTAATGTCCCCTCCCCCCACAGTCACATCAGTCTCTGTACAGAGGAGCTTACACTCTAATGTCCCCTCCCCCCACAGTCACATCAGTCTCTGTACAGAGGAGCTTACACTCTAATGTCCCCTCCCCCCACAGTCACATCAGTCTCTGTACAGAGGAGCTTACACTCTAATGTCCCCTCCCCCCACAGTCACATCAGTCTCTGTACAGAGGAGCTTACACTCTAATGTCCCCTCCCCCCACAGTCACATCAGTCTCTGTACAGAGGAGCTTACACTCTAATGTCCCCTCCCCCCCACATCACATCAGTCTCTGTACAGAGGAGCTTACACTCTAATGTCCCCTCCCCCCACAGTCACATCAGTCTCTGTACAGAGGAGCTTACACTCTAATGTCCCCTCCCCCCCCACATCACATCAGTCTCTGTACAGAGGAGCTTACACTCTAATAGCTCTGACATATACTGCAGTGCTGTACAGAGATCACAGTCACATTTATGAAGAGCCCCCCCCATGTCTCTGTGCCCCCCCTCCCCCCCCAGACTCCATCCATACAATCCTTGGTGTGGAACATTCCGGAGATTTATCTCTCTCTCGGGACGGATCTCATTGAACACACAAGTCGGCTTTCCTTTGATTGGTCCATAAACTCTCGTTGTTTTATCTGCAGCTTATCGGGGAATTTAATATTTCCTGTAACTGGATTATATTTCCAGAAGACATTTTAAATATCTTTTTACTGGACTGTAAACGTCCCGCTCTGACTTTATGGCGACAATGCAGCGGCTCGTAAACGCACATTTGGGCTTTTGTGTATTACTGCGCAGAGAAACGACGAGCGAAAATCACCCCGACTCAAACGATCAACACAACGCGATCGTAATTCCTTCTGCCATCCCATAGAGAGACTTTGATTATATTTATCCCCTCCCCCATTATTACACAGAGAGGCTTTGATTATATTTATCCCCTCCCCCATTATTACACAGAGAGGCTTTGATTATATTTATCCCCCGTGATTGTATATAGAGACTTTCATTATTCTATTTCCATAATTATAAAGATATATTTATCATATATATATTCACATTGATTACATGTAGACCCCTCCATTATATTCATTTCCATGGTTACCTATAGAGACATACATTCAGGGCCGTCTTTAACCACATGACCCAAGGGGTTTTTACAATTCGGCACTGCGTCGCTTTAACTGACAGTTGCGCGGTCGTGCGACGTGGCTCCCAAACAAAATTGGCGTCCTTTTTCCCCCACAAATAGAGCTTTCTTTTGGTGGTATTTGATCACCTCTGCGGTTTTTATTTTTTGTGCTATAAACAAAAATAGAGCGACAATTTTGAAAAAAATGCAATATTTTTTACTTTTTGCTATAATAAATATCCCCAAAAAACATATATAATTGTTTATTTTCCTCAGT
>NC_053499.1:989403-1009403 GCF_905171775.1 Rana temporaria
CCTGGGACATCCCACTATTTATACCCACATGGAACATCCTACTATTTATACCCACATGGGACATCCTACTATTTATACCCACATGGGACATCCTACTATTTATACCCACATGGGGCATCCCACTATTTATACCCACCTGGGACATCCCACTATTTATACCCACATGGGACATCCCACTATTTATACCCACCTGGGACATCCCACTATTTATACCCACCTGGGACATCCCACTATTTATACCCACATGGGACATCCTACTATTTATACCCACATGGGACATCCTACTATTTATACCCACATGGGACATCCTACTATTTATACCCACATGGGGCATCCCACTATTTATACCCACATGGGACATCCTACTATTTATACCCACATGGGACATCCTACTATTTATACCCACATGGGACATCCTACTATTTATACCCACATGGGACATCCTACTATTTATACCCACATGGGGCATCCCACTATTTATACCCACATGGGACATCCTACTATTTATACCCACATGGGGCATCCTACTTTTTATACCCACATGGGGCATCCTACTATTTATACCCACATGGAACATCCGACTATTTATACCCACATGGGACATCCGACTATTTATACCCACATGGGGCATCCTACTATTTATACCCACATGGGACATCTTACTATTTATACCCACATGGGGCATCCTACTATTTATACCCACATGAGACATCCTACTATTTATACCCACATGGGACATCCTACCATTTATACCCACATGGGACATCCTACTATTTATACCCACATGGGGCATCCTACTATTTATACCCACATGGGGCATCCTACTATTTATACCCACATGGGACATCCTACTATTTATACCCACATGGGACATCCCACTATTTATACCCACATGGGACATCCCAATATTTATACCCACCTGGGACATCCCACTATTTATACCCACATGGGACATCCCACTATTTATACCCACATGGGAAATACCACAATTTATACCCACTTGGGACATCCCCAAGAAGCTTTCACCAGATGATAAGTTCCTGGATGTGTACAGAGGAGCCTTGAAGAACTTTCTTAAACATTTAATGGGTAAGAGCATCAGATACAGACAACACATTTCGGGGGAAACAACCCCCCCCCCCTCTTCAGGGGTGGCGTCTCCCGATGGATCTTAAGGCAGCCGGCTGAATGTCCACGTCGGGGTGTCTGCCACTCCCAGCCATTAAATGTCTAAAAAGAAAACGTTAAACGTAAAAATTACGTTTTTTAGAGCATCTCGCCACACTTCATATACATATTTTATCCATTTCTCGTTCATCGAGGGACACAGAAGTCATAGACTGGTGGGTTATACTGCCTTCTACAATAAGCTTTGACACAAGCCTAGGATAACTCCTCCTACTCCCAGCATGCCTCAGTTGTTTAGTTGTTTGCTAGTGTCCTAGGAAGACGGACCTCTTCAGCTCTGCTGGGAAATGCTGCCTTCTCCTCCTTTCCATGGATCAGGTAGAGCAGTTTCCATGTTCTGGTCCATGTATTGGGGTTCCCTCCATGCCGTGTCTCTCTCACTAGTATGAGTATTCATGGTCTTCTCCTGTGCTGGTCACCACCTGGTCTGGTGTTCTTCCTACCCCGTGACCTCATCCGATTCCAGCTTTGGGCATTAGTCCTTGAATTGTATGGAAGCTTCAATTTTTAGTCATCATTGGGCCCGTTAGTGGTCGTTTGCTTTTTCCCATCCCTCGTTTGGGCCAATTTTGGATGTTTTGAAGGTTTTAGACTTCCTGGCCCGGATTCACAAAGGATTTCCGACGGCGTATCTCCAGATACGCCGTCGTAAGTCCGAATGTGAGGCGTCGTATCTCTGCGCCTGATTCAAAGAATCAGATACGCCTCACTGTTGCCAAGATACGAGCGGCGTAAGTCTCCTACGCCGTCGTATCTTGGGGTGCATATTTACGCTGGCCGCTAGGGGCGCTTCCGTATATTTCCGTGTCGAATATGCAAATGAGCTAGATACGCCGATTCACGAACGTACTAAAATACGCTGTTTACGTAAGGCGTACGACCGGCGTAACTTTACCCCTCATAAAGCAGGGGTAAGTCATGTTAAGGTATGGACGTCGGAAACGTCGGAACAACGTCGTATTTTACGTCGTTTGCGTAAGTCGCTCGTGAATGGGGATGGGCGTAGGTTACGTTCACCTCGACTAAGCATTGAGCCGCCGTAATTTACGGAGAAAATTCAACATGATACTGAGCATGCGCGCGCATTGCGCCGTTCGTTAGGCGCGTCATTTACGTGGGGTCACAATTCATTTCCATACAACACGCCCCCTACCAGTCTACTTTGAATTACGCTGGCTTACGCCGGCCCATTTACGCTACGCCGCCGCAACTTACGGAGCAAGTGCTTTGTGAATACTGCACTTGCCTGTCTAAGTTGCGGAGGCGTAGCGTAAATAGGATACGCTACGCCCGACTAAAGATACGCCATTGTATCTGAATCTGGCCCCCTGTGTCCCTCAACAGACCTAAGTGAGTGAGTAACTTGTATAGCGCAACAAATGCGAACTTAATCGCCTCAAGGCGCTTGGCATCCAGAGTCGTACCGGTCTTTCAGAAGAAGACCTGAAGTAATCCTTTTCTTGGCGTCCATTGAGGGACATAGATCACGCCCTTCTCTCTCTCTTGGCATTGCTTGCTACAAACTGAAGCATGCTGGGAATAGGAGAGGCTGGACTACAGATTTTTTTATTGCCAACGTTGAGTGCCCCTGTAGACGGCAGTATAACCCGAGAAACTGTATATGACTTCTTGTGTCCCTCAGTGGAGAAGGAAAATTCGATTTTTTTTTTACTCACTGTAAAATCCTGTTTCTTGGAGTCCATTGGGGGGGGACACAGGTCCCACCCCCTCTATATTTATGATCATGCTGGGAATAGGAGGGGCTAGCCTACAGGATTTTTTATTTGCCTGGTTCCAAGCCTCCTTTCGGCAGCAATATATCCCAACACACTGTATATCACTTTCCGAGTCCCTCAATGGACTCCCAAGAAAAGTATTTCAAGGTGAGGACGCAAATTCTATTTTCAAGTTGTTCCTGCAGTTTCCAATCTAACGGTGTTCTGTGTCCTAACCCGCAGCCTGCCGAAAGAAAAACATCTTCACCGCACAAGCCTCGCAAGGACAGTCAAGAGAATTCCGTGCCGAACAGACCGGTCCCTTCTCCCGGCCGGAGCGAGAAACCCTACCAGGCCACCAGCCAGAGACCCTCCCAAGGACAATCGGCCACCAGCCAGAAACCCTCCCAAGGACAACCGGCCACCAGCCAGGGCCAGAAACCCTCCCAAGGACAACCGGTCACCAGCCAGAGCCAGAAACCCTCCCAAGGACAACCGGCCACCAGCCAGAAACCCTCCCAAGGACAACCGGCCACCAGCCAGAAACCCTCCCAAGGACAACCGGCCACCAGCCAGAAACCCTCCCAAGGACAATCGGCCACCAGCCAGAAACCCTCCCAAGGACAACCGGCCACCGGCCAGGGCCAGAAACCCTCCCAGGGACAACCGGCCACTAGCCAGAAACCCTCCCAGGGACAACCGGCCACACCACGGGTCAAGAAAACAGTTTAGGGAACGTCCGAAAACATTTTTCTGTTTTGCCAAAAACATGGGGGACAGAGCCCAAGAAACCGTGTACTCGGGAGATGGCGTCCATTCTCCTCCGCAAAGTGTTATCGAGTCCGACAGCCGACACCTGAACTGAAGAGAAAACGTGGAGGACTTTATTATAGGTCTCAGGAAAAAAAATGGACCACACCTTGTGGAGAAAATTCAGGACCAAACAATCCGAAACTTTTAACGAAGGAGGCGATAGCGGCGTGCCTAGGAAATCACGGGGGTGCCTGACTTATCGGAGGGGTTTCTAGTGAAATGTAAAATTAGGGGAAGTGCCTGAATGGCTCCTGAATTCTATATTCACTAGTCCACTCCAATCTTATTGTATCCAATTGTTTTATTTTTCAGTTAGTGTAAAAGGAAAATCGTGTTTAGTAAATGCAGCCCCGAAAAAAGTCGGGTTCAAAGTTCAACCTGCACCAATGAAATCCTCCCTCTGGCCTTCCCTGGAACATTCTTCCCATCGTGGGACCCCCTTTGCAGACCGATCTTTGATTGGCTTGGTGGAAATTCGTTTTTTGGGGGGGTTTAGTGTCCTGATGACGTCACATTGTTGTCATGAGTTGTGCCGCACAATGTTTTTTAATTTCTGCTGCTGAAACGTTGTTCTGATTACTAACCATTTGTAGCAAACGCTTGACCTTCGACCTGCTGCTTGTTACAATCAGTTGCCTGTTACAATGTTACCATTCCCATTAAAGATTTTCAACCTGTGAGTAGATGGATTGTTGGTGGGGTGCGGGGGGAGGGGGAGGGCACACAGCCAGGGCCGTCTTTAATGTTGATTGGACCCTGGGTCAAAATTATCAGATCAGGCAGTGACTGTGATGGGTTGCTAGAGGTTACAGCATATCATTACTACATACTGACTGGTTGCTAGAGGTTACAGCACACATTACGACTCACTGATTAGTTGCTAGAGGTTACAGCACATGATTTCTTCTTGGTTGCAGACATGAAGTGAGTGGTAAATCCCCTCCCCCTTTGTGGGAAATTTGTAACAATTATCTTGTTCATCCCCTTTGTGGGGAAATTTTCTATCACTTCCTGCACAGACAGGAAGTGAGGGGTAAATCCCTCCCTTTGTAAACCCCCCTCATTGTGGGAAATTTTCTATCACTTCCTTTTCAGACAGGAAGTGAGGGATAAATCCCCCCTTTAAGGGAAATTTGTAACAATTTTTATTTTGTTCGTCCCCTTTGTGGGAAAATTTTCTATCGCTTCCTGTCCAGACAGGAAGTAAGGGATAAATCCCCTTGTGGGGAAATTTGTAAAAATTCTTATTTTGGTCGTTCACAGATGACGGCCTTTTTATCGTGGTGTCAAATCTGAGCGTCTTCCCAGCGGGAGATTTTTGGGATTGCAGCCGGCGTTCTATTTATCCGCGTCTCCCGCCCCCTCCCCCGTCCCGTCATCTAAATTCAGATGATTTTACTTCCTTTTTTTTTTTTTATATATATTTGTAATTCCTCCCGCAATTTATAAGAGCCGTCGGTGAAGTCGGGGGAAAGACGTATGGCATTTTATGCGCGGCACGACCATCAATCTCGCCGCGACGTTCCTTATTTTAAACTGCTTTGTATTCAGGACTTCCGCAATTATAATAAATGAGTTCATTTAAACTTCAAATCAATCAGTAATTTCACCAGAGGAAAAAAAAATGGAAGTACCAATTAAGGATGAAGAAGTGATCTCTATTGTCTAATACAATATTAATGCCGCGTGATTGGGGGAGGGGAGGGGGGAGCAGCTGCGGCTTTATCGCCTTACCTGGAGCCGTCTTCTAAATAAGATGTGATTTCTGTGACGGCGGCCATCACTGCGTCACAACAACGCTAATTACTGGAGGGAAATCATCGCAAGCGAACGGCGCCCGCCGAAAGGAAATAAACCTGACGCTGTCATCCTCATCCCTCGGTGATCGGGGACAGGCGTCACGTTCCAGGGCAGTACATGTGATCGTTGTTATCCCAGTGTGAATCCAAGGATCGGGATGACAGCCCCACTTTTCCTGCATATAATTAGGGCACACTGTGATGTCACAGCCCCACCCCCAGCCTGTTAAATGGACAATAAAGAAAAGAGGCAGCAATACACTATAAAAAAAAAAAAAAATCATAGCTGTTAGCTGAATGGAATGTTACATTTGTTCTGTGCAAATAAGGAAAAATCGAATGTTATTGGGCTGTTTTCTCCCCAGGTCGAATGTTATTAACCTCTGGATATGACGCTGAGCACTGACAGGCTATATATATATATATATATATATATATATATATATATATATATATATATATATATATATATATATATATATATATATATATATATATATAGTATTTAATCTTTATTTGTGTTCTAATTTAAAAAAAAAAAAAACGTTTTTTTGTCTTGTTTTTGAGGGTGTGAGTTTGTTTAAGGCCCCATGCACACGAGACGCTGCTAAACTTGTGTTCAGAGGCATTTGGGCATTTTTTTCAACTGCCCCTGAACACATTTAATGTTATCCTATGTGTCCATGCACACAATCACGTTTTTTGGCGTTTCAAAGCAGTTGGGTTTAGGGCCGTTTTTCCAAACCCAAAATTTTGGGTTCAGAAGCATTCAGCTTTTGCGTTTTAGACGCAAATCGCGGCAAATCGCGGCAAATCGCGGTACCGGCGTTTTGCCGCGATTTCGTTTATAGGCGTTTTTAAAGGTGACCTATTTTTTTACATTAGAAATCTCAAAAATGATGGCAAATGATGAAAAACCATAAAAAACATAAAAAATGTAATTGCTTTCATTGCATTGTGGACAATCCACAACTTGTGGCAGGTGACGTGGCCAGGTGACGTGGCAAGTGGACAACCCACAACTTGTGGCAGGTGACATGGCCAGGTGACGTGGCAAGTGGACAACCCACAACTTGTTGTAGGTGACGTGGCCAGGTGATGTGGCAGGTGACGTGGCCAGGTCACGTGGCCAGTGGACAATCCACAACTTGTGGCAGGTAACATGGCCAGGTGACGTGGCAAGTGTACAATCCACAACTTGTGGTAGGTGACGTGGCCAGGTGACGTGGCAGGTGATGTGGCCAGGTGACGTGGCAGGTGACGTAGCCAGGTGACATGGCAAGTGGACAATCCACAACTTGTGGCAGGTGACGTGGCCAGGTGACATGGCAGGTGACGTGGCTTGGTGACGTGGCCAGTGGACAATCCACAACTTGTGGCAGGTGACGTGGCCAGTTGACGTGGCAGGTGACGTGGCCAGTGGACAATCCACAACTTGTGGCAGGTGACGTGGCCAGTTGACGTGGCAGGTGGCGTGGCCAGTGGACAATCCACAACTTGTGGCAGGTGACGTGGCCAGGTGACATGGCCATGTGACGTGGCAGGTGACATAGCCAGGTGACATGGCCAGTGGACAATCCACAGCTTGTGGCAGGTGGCGTGGCCAGGTGACGTGGCAAGTGGACAATTCACAACTTGGCAGGTGACGTAGCCAGTTGATGTGGCAGGTGACGTGGCCAGTGGACAATCCACAACTTGTGGCAGGTGACGTGGCCAGGTGATGTGGCCAGGTGATGTGGCCAGGTGACATGGCAAGTGGACAATCCACAACTTGTGGCAGGTGACGTGGCCAGGTGACATGGCAGGTGACGTGGCAGGTGGCGTGGCCAGTGGACAATCCACAACTTGTGGCAGGTGACGTGGCCAGGTGACGTGGCCAGTGGACAATCCACAACTTGTGGCAGGTGACGTGGCCAGTTGACGTGGCAGGTGACGTGGCCAGTGGACAATCCACAACTTGTGGCAGGTGACGTGGCCAGTTGACGTGGCCAGTGGACAATCCACAACTTGTGGCAGGTGACGTGGCCATGTGACGTGGCAGGTGACAGCCAGGTGACATGGCCAGTGGACAATCCACAGCTTGTGGCAGGTGGCGTGGCCAGGTGACGTGGCAAGTGGACAATTCACAACTTGTGGCAGGTGACGTGGCCAGGTGACGTGGCCATGTGACGTGGCAGGTGACATAGCCAGGTGACATGGCCAGTGGACAATCCACAGCTTGTGGCAGGTGGCGTGGCCAGGTGACGTGGCAAGTGGACAATTCACAACTTGGCAGGTGACATAGCCAGTTGATGTGGCAGGTGACATGGCAAGTGGACAATCCACAACTTGTGGCAGGTGACGTGGCCAGGTGACATGGCAGGTGACGTGGCAGGTGGCGTGGCCAGTGGACAATCCACAACTTGTGGCAGGTGACGTGGCCAGGTGACGTGGCCAGGTGACGTGGCTTGGTGACGTGGCCAGTGGACAATCCACAACTTGTGGCAGGTGACGTGGCCAGTTGACGTCGCAGGTGGCGTGGCCAGTGGAAATCCACAACTTGTGGCAGGTGACGTGGCCAGGTGACGTGGCCAGGTGACGTGGCAGGTGACATAGCCAGGTGACATGGCCAGTGGACAATCCACAGCTTGTGGCAGGTGGCGTGGCCAGGTGACGTGGCAAGAGGACAATTCACAACTTGGCAGGTGACGTAGCCAGTTGATGTGGCAGGTGACGTGGCCAGGTGACGTGGCAGGTGATGTGGCCAGGTGACGTGGCCAGGTGACATGGCAAGTGGACAATCCACAACTTGTGGCAGGTGACGTGGCCAGGTGACATGGCAGGTGACGTGGCAGGTGGCGTGGCCAGTGGACAATCCACAACTTGTGGCAGGTGGCGTGGCAAGTGGACAATTCACAACTTGGCAGGTGACGTAGCCAGTTGATGTGGCAGGTGACGTGGCCAGTGGACAATCCACAACTTGTGGCAGGTGACGTGGCCAGGTAACGTGGCAGGTGATGTGGCCAGGTGACATGGCAAGTGGACAATCCACAACTTGTGGCAGGTGACGTTGCCAGGTGACATGGCAGGTGGCGTGGCCAGTGGACAATCCACAACTTGTGGCAAGTGACGTGGCCAGGTGACGTGGCCAGGTGACGTGGCTTGGTGACGTGGCCAGTGGACAATCCACAACTTGTGGCAGGTGACGTGGCCAGTTGACGTGGCAGGTGGCGTGGCCAGTGGACAATCCACAACTTGTGGCAGGTGACGTGGCCAGGTGACGTGGCAGGTGACATAGCCAGGTGACATGGCCAGTGGACAATCCACAGCTTGTGGCAGGTGGCGTGGCCAGGTGACGTGGCAAGTGGACAATTCACAACTTGGCAGGTGACGTAGCCAGTTGATGTGGCAGGTGACGTGGCCAGGTGACGTGGCAGGTGATGTGGCCAGGTGACGTGGCCAGGTGACATGGCAAGTGGACAATCCACAACTTGTGGCAGGTGACGTGGCCAGGTGACGTGGCAGGTGGCGTGGCCAGTGGACAATCCACAACTTGTGGCCAGGTGACGTGGCAGGTGACATAGCCAGGTGACGTGGCCAGTGGACAATCCACAACTTGTGGCAGGTGGCGTAGCCAGGTGATGTGGCAAGTGGACAATTCACAACTTGGCAGGTGACGTGGCCAGTTGATGTGGCAGGTGACGTGGCCAGTGGACAATCCACAACTTGTGGCAGGTGACGTGGCCAGGTGACGTGGCAGGTGATGTGGCCAGGTGACGTGGCCAGGTGACGTGGCAAGTGACACGCTAAATACACGTACACTGCTGCTCTCTCAGCTGCTCTGGTCTCACAAAATAGCTGAAATGGTTAAATAATATTGTTTTTTGAGCTTAGGGAGGGTCTTATGATGTTTCTTAACCAAATGCTTATAAACGCAAACGCGGTAAAACGCGGTAAATCGCGGTAAAACGCCGCGAAATTCGCGGCAAAAACGGGCGTTTTAAACGCCGGTTTTTGCGTTTGAAAACTTGTGTTTAGATGAGTTTGCATTTGCTTCTCGTGTGCATGGGGCCTAAGTGTTTAATGATTTGTTTAGTTTGTTTATTTTTAGATTTTTTTATTTTTTTATTTAGAGGGCCTGGGTTTTTTGTATATTTAGATCAGTTTATATATATATATATATAAACTAATCTAAATATACAAAAAACCCAGGCTCTCTAAATAAAATAAAATATAGATATATAGATAAAATATATATACTATATATATATATATATATGTATATATATATATATATAAAATCTATATTTGTGTTCTAATTGATTTTTTTAGGGTGTTTTTTTAAGTGTACATTCACTTGTTTAGTTTATTGATTTTTATATATTTTATACACTCAAAAAAAACTAACAAAAAACAAAATTTATATATAAATTTTCATTTATATATAAATATATTATATATAATATATATATGAAATAAATTAAAATAAATGGACTGATCTAAATATACAAAAAACTTAGATATATTTTTATTATATTTATATTATATATATATATATATATATATATATATATATATATATATATATATATATATATATAATTTTTTTGTATATTTAGATTAGTCCATTTATTTTAATTTAAATATCAATTTAATTTAATTTATATATTATATATAATATATTTATTAAAAAATTTAAATTTTATATATATATTTATATATGAATGAAAACACTCTCTAAAAATAAGAAATTAGATTAGTTTATTTTATTTTAATTTTCATCTATATATATATATATATTTCTTTGAGGCTAATAAGGGGATGTTTTTGGCACAAGGATGGGATTGGCGAATGGAGGTTCCATACCCTTCACCCCGAGGAGCCATTATTGGTCCGTTGCACCCCTAAAAACCACCCAAAAATATTTGGGATGGGGACCTCCTCATATTTGGCGGTGTTGGCCCTTCAGCCCCTCTTGGTGGTCTTTGTAGGACCCCCACTATGGAGTGCGCCAACGTTGTGGCACAGGGGTACCTCAGCGTCCGCGTGTCCTGCACCGCCATGTCATACGCACTTTTTGCGCATCGATAACTTCACTTACTGCGCTGCTTGCGGCCTCATTGACCCGGAAGAAACGCGTCGGTCGGAGCTTCGACCTCCTGAACTCGCCCATTATAACCCCTTCAGAATTTTCTTTTTCTCATCGCCTGGATTGTCGCCGCGGAGCCGTCCCGGTATTGAACGGTAAACGAAAGAACAATGTCGCAGCATTTCCCAGGGAACGCGGCGCACGCAGGCTACCTGCGGGGGGAATAAACCTTGTCGTAATTTGAGACGACAGCGGTTAATGGGGCGACGCTGGATGCGGCCCCCGGGGGCCCCTCTAGACGGGTAATTGCTGCCGCTGACAAGAGCCGGGAGAGAGCAGAAAAAGACTTTACGTGTAACCGGCTGCACCGCTGTGGGGTATTTGGGACGCCTTGTTATCTAACGCTCCCCGTCTGCGGCGAGGAAAAAAACGTTCGCTGCGTCCGCAAGTCATCGCCGTGGAAGATTTCGTGTTCATAGAAATCACAGAGACCCACTGCGAGGATCAACTCCATTAACCCCCCACTGCCCGAGACTTCCCCCCTTTACACAGCTGAGGATCCGGACAGGATTTAAAGGGCAGCACCACCCAAAATGTGATTTCCTCACCTACTGCAGGAAAATCCCACCATTGTGGGAGGGGCAGAGACACAAACTACTGCAGGAAATCTCCCCATTGTGGGAGGGGCAGAGACACAAACTACTGCAGGAAATCTCCCCATTGTGGGAGGGGCAGAGACACAAACTACTGCAGGGAAATCTCCCCATTGTGGGAGGAGCAGAGACACAAACTACTGCAGGAAATCTCCCCATTGTGGGAGGGGCAGAGACACAAACTACTGCAGGGAATCTCCTCATTGTGGGAGGAGCAGAGACACAAACTACTGCAGGAAAATCCCACCATTGTGGGAGGGGCAGAGACACAAACTACTGCAGGAAATCTCCCCATTGTGGGAGGGGCAGAGACACAAACTACTGCAGGAAATCTCCCCATTGTGGGAGGGGCAGAGACACAAACTACTGCAGGAAATCTCATCATTGTGGGAGGGGCAGAGACACAAACTACTGCAGGAAATCTCACTATTGTGGGAGGGGCAGAGACACAAACTACTGCTGGAAATCTCGCTGTTGTGGGAGGGGCAGAGACACAAACTACTGCAGGAAATCTCACCATTGTGGGAGGGGCAGAGACACAAACTACTGCTGGAAATCTCCCCATTGTGGGAGGGGCAGAGACACAAACTACTGCAGGAAATCTCCCCATTGTGGGAGGGGCAGAGACACAAACTACTGCAGGAAACCTCACCATTGTGGGAGGGGCAGAGACACAAACTACTGCAGGAAATCTCCCCATTGTGGGAGGGGCAGAGACACAAACTACTGCTGGAAATCTCCCCATTGTGGGAGGGGCAGAGACACAAACTACTGCAGGAAATCTCACCATTGTGGGAGGGGCAGAGACACAAACTACTGCAGGAAATCTCACCATTGTGGGAGGGGCAGAGACACAAACTACTGCAGGAAATCTCCCCATTGTGGGAGGGGCAGAGACACAAACTACTGCTGGAAATCTCCCCATTGTGGGAGGGGCAGAGACACAAACTACTGCGGGAAATCTCCCCATTGTGGGAGGGGCAGAGACACAAACTACTGTTGGAAATCTCACCATTGTGGGAGGGGCAGAGACACAAACTACTGCTGGGAAATCTCACCATTGTGGGAGGGGCAGAGACACAAACTACTGCAGAAAATCTCCTTATTGTGGGAGGGGCAGAGACACAAACTACTGCAGGAAATCTCCCCAATGTGGGAGGGGCAGAGACACAAACTACTGCAGGAAATCACCTTATTGTGGGAGGGGCAGAGACACAAACGACTGAAGGAAATGTCACTGTTGTGGGAGGGGCAGAGACACAAACTACTGCAGGAAATCTCACTATTGTGGGAGGGGCAGAGACACAAACTACTGCTGGAAATCTCCCCATTGTGGGAGGGGCAGAGACACAAACTACTGCAGGAAATCTCCCCATTGTGGGAGGGGCAGAGACACAAACTACTGCAGGAAATCTCCCCATTGTGGGAGGGGCAGAGACACAAACTACTGCAGGAAATCTCCCCATTGTGGGAGGGGCAGAGACACAAACTACTGCAGGAAACCTCACCATTGTGGGAGGGGCAGAGACACAAACTACTGCAGGAAATCTCCCCATTGTGGGAGGGGCAGAGACACAAACTACTGCTGGAAATCTCCCCATTGTGGGAGGGGCAGAGACACAAACTACTGCAGGAAATCTCACCATTGTGGGAGGGGCAGAGACACAAACTACTGCAGGAAATCTCACCATTGTGGGAGGGGCAGAGACACAAACTACTGCAGGAAATCTCCCCATTGTGGGAGGGGCAGAGACACAAACTACTGCTGGAAATCTCCCCATTGTGGGAGGGGCAGAGACACAAACTACTGCGGGAAATCTCCCCATTGTGGGAGGGGCAGAGACACAAACTACTGCAGGAAATCTCCCCATTGTGGGAGGGGCAGAGACACAAACTACTGCTGGGAAATCTCACCATTGTGGGAGGGGCAGAGACACAAACTACTGCAGAAAATCTCCTTATTGTGGGAGGGGCAGAGACACAAACTACTGAAGGAAATGTCACTGTTGTGGGAGGGGCAGAGACACAAACTACTGCAGGAAATCTCCTCATTGTGGGAGGGGCACAGACACAAACTACTGCAGGAAACCTCCCCATTGTGGGAGGGGCAGAGACACAAACTACTGCGGGAAATCAAAACAATAATTTCCACCCAACATTTACAAACTCCTTCAAAACTGGGGAAAAAGTTTTCAAATTCTTTTTTCTCCAATTTTGAAAAACATTAAAATACAATAAAAAAAATCAGGTGAAGAATTACAAACTCCATTCGCAGGAGATTACAATTCCGTTGGGAGATTTTCCTCGGGGACGAATCTGCGGCGGTTTTTTAACGCGGTGAACAAAAAGCCCGTAAATGACAAGAGCTCAGGTAAACAAAAAGCTATTAAGGATAACCCTCCCGCCTCTATCAGCCGCCCGCGCCAATTCGTCAAATCTGCCGTTTTACGAGGTTGAAATAATAGTTTGGGGAACGCCGCCGCCGAAAGTTCATTACGGAGAGACAAAAGACTTATGTATAATCAATAGTGGAAAACCATTATTATTGACTTTAAATTAATGAGAAGGCGAGGGGGGAACCGCCGCGGCGAAGATACCGCGAGTCGGAAATCTCTTTCTTTTTTTTTATTGCACAATAAAGGATTAGCGGCATCCAGATAACGGACTTAGACGCTTTTATCTTAAATTAATACCGCGCTCTTCTTTTGTTATTAAGTTTATTTCTGGTAATTTCACAAAAATTGGTCTGCGGAGCTTCCCGACGCTGACATAAATTTTTTTTTTTTTTAGGCCTTCGAAATTTTTACGAGAAGAGCGACGCAACTCCCCGCGACGTCTGACCTCAAAGGGTCAAAATCGCTACAGCGTGTTACTAATATACTACATGGTCACTAAAATTGTTACCGATTTATTTTTATTTTTTTCTATAATTTATTCTTTATTTATTTTTTTAATCAAATTTTTTTTTTCCTTTTTATTCTACCAAATTTCATCATACAACATATAAAATACAAGTACAGTCATTAACTTAAAGCACGAAACACCCAGGAGGGTACACTCGGACCCGGTCATGTCTGCCTCCAATGAAGAGTTAGAATAAAAAAAAAAAAAAAAAAAATAAAGAAAAAAAAATAGTTAAAATAAATAAATAAATAGATAAAAAAAAAATAGATAAAAAAAAAACCCCTTACAATTCCATTTCCCTTTCACCCTTCCAACCTTTTTTAAGAAAAAAACGTCTAAAAGAAAAACTTATTAGTGCCCTTTTGGTGTTCCTAAAAACCCCCCCGACGCTGACATTATTTTTTTTTTAGGCCTTCGAAATTTTTACGAGAGAGCGATGCAACTCCCCCCGCGACGTCTGACCTCAAAGGGTCAAAATTGCTACAGCGTGTTACTAATATACTACATGGCCACTAAAATTGTTACCGATTTATTTTTATTTTTTTCTATAATTTATTCTTTATTTATTTTTTTAATCAAATTTTTTTTTCCTTTTATTCTACCAAATTTCATCATACAACATATAAAATACAAGTACATTCATTAACTTAAAACACGAAACACCCAGGAGGGTACACTCAGACCCGGTCATGTCTGCCTCCAATGAAGAGTTAGAATAAAAAATAAATAAAAAAATAGATAAAATAAATAGATAAAAAAATAATAATAAAAATAGATAAAAAAAAAACTTTTTTACCCCCTGTTTGTCTTGTTTTGTCACTTTTTTTGTTTGGTGCTTGCACCTTTAGTGTGATGAGTAGGGTGCTGGTCCTCGGGCCTGCCTCGGAACGTCTTGGGGGAGTGGGTGGACATGGTCTTCTGGCTTAGCTCGCCGGCTCTCATGGGGTCTCCCTTCGGGGGAGCCTCACCGAGGAGGATTCTGTTTCGGCAGTCCCTCCGAGGATGTTGGGTCCTTGTGGCTTCGGCTGTATGGGCCACAGTTACTCTTTTCCCTGCCAGGAGCCTAACGCCCCGGGGGATCAGAGCTGGGCCCTTTTCGGAGGACCATTTGACGATGGCACCCGTCACAGTTTTTTTGTGTTTCACTCTTTATGTGTGTGCGCATTTTTCCTGCACCGGGTGAAGTTTTTTGGTTGTGTTTTGCACGCCACAGGCATTTCACTCCCCCTCTCTCTCTCCCCCTTTTCCTCTCTCTCCCCCCTCTTTGTGCCTCTTTGCCCCTCTCTCTCTCCCCCCCTCTCTCTCCCCCATTTTTTCTCCCCTACGCTCTCACCCCCCCTCTCTCTCTCCCCCTTTTTCTCTCTCTTCCCACCTCTTTCCCCCCTCCTTTTCACCCCCTTTCTCTCATCCCTTTCTCACCCCCTCTTTCTCTCCATTCGCACCTCTCCCCCCTCTATCTCTCCCCCCTCACTCTCTCCCCCCACCTCTTTCCCCCTCCCTCTCACCCCTTTATCTCACATCCTCTCTCTCTCCCCCTCTTTCTCTCTATTTGCACTTCTTTCCCCCTCTCTCTCTCCCCCCTCTCTCTCTCTCTTCTCTCTCTCTCTCTCTCTCTCTCTCCCTCTCCTTCTCTCTCTCTCTCTCTCTCTCTCTCTCTCTCTCTCTCTCTCCCTCTTTCTCTCTCTCTCTCTCTCTCTCTCTCTCTCTCTCTCTCTCTCTCTCTCCCTCCCTCTTTCTCTCTCTCTCTCTCTCTCTCTCTCTCTCTCCCTCTTTCTCTCTCTCTCTCTCTCTCTCTCTCCCTCTTTCCCTCTCTCTCTCTCTCTCTCTCTCTCTCTTTGTCTCTCTCTCTCTCTCGCTCTCTCTCTCTCTTTACACATTATGCTGAACCACGAGCCTCATAATTTATGTAGATTCCGGAATTATCCGCCCCCCCCTCCCCCGCTCCCTTCAGGGTGTCCAGATGTGCCGGAATAAAACTAAGCACATGATCTGCATAGATTTACATACATGCAAATGAGGGCTTATTACCGGCAGCCTCAACCCCCGAGACACGCGGCGTCCCGGGCGCTAACGGCGGGGAAAAAGCGGAATGACGTGGAATCCGCAGACAAACAGAAACAACAATAAAAAATAAAAATATAAATAAAGTGTCAGAATAAAAGTTACCTGGAAATAAGGGGGCGGGTCTACTGCGAGCGACGCTAAAATTCTCCCCGCGGTTTTCAGAATTCATCTCCTATGAGCCAATTAAAAGTGGTGAAAGCCCGGCGCCCTCCCAAACTATGAGGCGTATTGATGAAATATTAGTATTAAATCTAATAAATAACGCCCCGGAGGATCAGGGTTTGGGTCCCTTCTTCACAGGAGGACCACTTGACGTTGCACCCGTCTGCACGTTTTTGTGAACACTCTTTATGTGTGTGCACATTTTTTCTGCACCGGGTGGAGTTTTGGGGTGTGTTCACACGCCATAGGCTTTTCAAAAAAAAAAAAACAATTATCGCTTCTCGGCCTTTTGGCTAAGATCAAGTGTAGTATCTGTTCTTATCAGTTGTCAATAGGTGGTGCTAAGCTGACCGTCCCTAGTACCTGGGCAGAGGGAAAGGGATGGCAGTCGGCGGACGCTAAGCCTGTTGGCGTGGAGGTGAAAGCCTTCTGATCGGGACAGAGAGGCATGAGGTCGAAGCCAAGAGGCCGGGTCCCTGGCCTCTGGCCTGGATTTGGTGGTATCTGCCCCAGTCAGTTGTTCTGGAGAGAACCCTTGCTCCTCTTTTTACCGGGAGGAGCGGGTAGGAAAAGTCACAGGGGGGGATGGAGACTGAGGAAATGCTTCCTCCTGCAAAGATACAACGTACAGTCTGATCACTGGGGGGAGGGGAGACTGAGGAAATGCTTGCTCCTGCCTGCAGCAGACTGATGACATCATCTCAGCCTAGGCAGAGTCACTGACTGGGGTCTGTAAGGACGGTTTCTCCTGTGACTGTAAATTGTGACATTGTCAGGAATTTACAAATGAGTAAAGTTGCCGACATTCAAATCTGTTTCTATTCTGCAATCTTTTATAAACACCTTTAGAAACATTCGTTGTACGAATGTCAGAAGCATTCGTGCGAATGGAACGAAGTGTCCCGTATTTTTCCAGAGAGATATTTACCTGCATTGTCGGCTCCATCTAGTGGCCAACGTTTGGTATGGCTCTCCATGAGAAAAACAATTCCACATTTCGGCCACTAGATGGCGATCACTACCCTCACTATCCATCAGCACTGCAGGCCAGCCAGTGTCATATTTCACGCAGCCATTAGAGGGCGCTCTTAGTCTGCACGTGAGACAGAGCAATCAGTATTCACGCTGAACGGCTGCGTCAAAAACCAGAGATCGTCCCACCGATCGTCTCTCCCGCCGCCCTCAATTGATCCACCTCCAGTCTGGTCTCCGCCGGCTCTTCCTCTGGTGTAGAGATATCCAGCGAACGTGGCCCCTGCCATAACCGCCAATCTTAATATTACGATCCTCCTCGCAGCGCCGGAAGCAGCGGGGCCTCGTCATACGCGATCGCAACGACCACAGCGCTCAGCGGTGTCCCTCCCCCCTCCATGTCCGATCCGCCAATCGATTGCATGTTATCTTCACTTCTAGGAAAGCAATTTCACTAAAACACAACAATTTCACACATTTGTCGGACGCGATTGTTCAGCCGGGCAGAAAAAATATCATTCTCCTCGCCGGGGCAGGCGAAGGCGGCACGGGAAATTACGGCCGATAAATAAATCTCCGAAGGTTCCGCGCCGGGAAAAAAGACGGGCGGGGATTATTGGGAACCGGGTGCAAAAAAATGATGAGCAAGTAGCCGCAGGTTGGGATTCAAGCAGGAGCATAGATGAGGAACAAGCCAAGGGTAGGTAACAAGTGGTTGCAGTTTGGGATCAAGCAGAAGCATAGTCAAGGCACAAGCCAAAGGTCGGCAATCAATGGTTGCAGGTTGGGATCAAGCAGAAGCATAGTCAAGGAACAAGTCAAAGGTCAGTAACAAGTAGTTGTAGGTTGGGATCAAGCAAAAGCATAGACGAGGAACAAGCCAAAAGGTAGGTAACAAGTGGTTGCAGGTCGGGATCAAGCAGAAGCATAGTCGAGGAACAGGCCAGAGGTCGGTAAAGAATGGATGCAGGTTGGGATCAAGCAGAAGCATAGTCGAGGAACAAGCCAAAGGCCGGTAAAGAATGGATGCAGGTTGTAATCAAGCAAAAGTGTAGATGTGGAACAGGCCAAAAGTCGGTAACAAGTGGCCGCAGGTTGGGATCAAGCCGAAAAGTAGGCGAGGAACAAGCCGAAGGTGGGTAATGATTGGAGCTCATTCCATGTGAAGGGCAACCTGAGGCGTCACTCTGCGGAGAACTCTGGTTGTCCAGGAGTGGAGTGTGGCGTGTGGAGTGTGGCGTGTGGAGGAGACAATGGACCATTTCTTGCTTCAGTCCCCCTTGAATGTAAAAGTCTGCAAGCGGGTGGGTGGGGCTCTGGGTATCCCTTTTCCTTTCCCACTCGAGTTAGGCTGAGTGGTCATACGGGGCCTTTCAAACTCGCTGGGATTTTGATTTTGAGACGCTTTTTTCTACTTAGCTTAGTAGTTCCGTTACTTCACGTGGAATGCGCAGTGTAAGGTTTCCACTCGGGAAGAAGTCCTTCCTGTGGAGGTGGTTGGTGCCCAACATTCTGGGTGAGGTTGGGAAGATTCGGGGTCTTGAGGTGGCGGCCGGAGGGTCCTGGAAAAGGGTGTGGAGGAAGATCGGGGTCCCCGGAGCTGCTGTCTGTCAGTCTCTGGGTGTGTGGCTTTCCCATCCCCTCTAGATTCTGATAGAATCACATTTTTATTATTATTTTGTAGTGATACAATTATGTTTCTTTGTAAAAAGATTGTGGCACGGATCCACAAAATAATTACGCCGGCGTATCTATTGATACGCCGGCGTAATTTTAAAATTCCCGCGTCGTATCGTTGTTTTGTATCCACAAAACAAGATACGACGGCATCTCGGCTCGATCCGACAGGCGTACGTCTTAGTACGCCGTCGGATCTAAGCTGCAATTTTTCGGCGGCCGCGAGGTGGCGTTTCCGTCGAAATCCGCGTCGAGTATGCAAATTAGCTAGTTACGGTGATCCACGAACGTACGTCCGCCCGGCGCATTTTTTTTACGTCGTTTGCGTTCGGCTTTTTCCGGCGTATAGTTAAAGCTGCTGTTATGAGGCGTACTCAATGTTAAGTATGGCCGTCCTTCCCGCGTAGAAATTTGAAATTTTTACGTCGTTTGCGTAAGTCGTTTGCGAATGGGGATTTGCGTAGAATGACGTCACCGTCGTAAGCATTGGCTTGTTCCGGGTTAATTTCGAGCATGCGCACTGGGATACCCCCACGGACGGCGCATGTGCAGTTAAAAAAAAACGTTGTTTACGTCGGGTCACGACGTATTTACATAAAACACGCCCCCATCACATCGTTTTGAATTCCGCGCCCTTACGCCGCCAAAGATACACTACGCCGCCGTAACTTACGGCGCAAATTCGTTTGGGGATTTCGAAAAAAAAAGATAAGTTACGGCGGCGTAGTGTATCTTAGATAGGCTACGCCCGACGCAAAAATGCGCCGTTGTACGTGGATCTGCCCCTGTTTGTTTTTGTTTATTTATGTATTTATTCTTTTTTATTTATTTTTGTATATATATGTAAATATGTTTTAATACCAAGTACGCTAAACAAAAATTTACACTCACACACTATAATTATTATACATTTTTATCGCTCTTTTGGCGCTCATACTTGGATTCGGAGTTTCGGATCCTTTTTTTTTTTAGTTAATAATCGTAA
>NC_053499.1:1011903-1241903 GCF_905171775.1 Rana temporaria
GCGTGTACGCTTATTTACGCCTAGAGGCCCGGATTCTCAAACAAGTTACGCCGGCGTATCTCCAGATACGCCGTCGTAACTCTGAGTCCGAGCCGTCGTATCTATGCGCCTGATTCTTAGAATCAGTTACGCATAGATTTGTATTAGATCCGACCGGCGTAAGTCTCTTACGCCGTCGGATCTTAACTGCATATTTACACTGGCCGCTAGGGGCGTGTACGCTGATTTACACCTAGAAATATGTAAATCAGCTAGATACGCAAATTCATGAACGTACGCACGGCCGACGCAGTACAGATACGCTGTTTCCGTTAGGCTTTTCCCGGCGTAAAGTTACCCCTGCTATATGAGGCGTAGATGCGGCGTACCAATGTTAAGTATGAACGTCGTTCCCGCGTCAAATTTTGAAAATTTTACGTTGTTTGCGTAAGTCGTTCGCGAATAGGGCTGGGCGTCATTTACGTTCACGTCGAAAGCATTGGCTTCTTGCAGGTTAATTTGGAGCATGCGCACTGGGATACTTTCACGGACGGCGCATGCGCCGTTCGTAAAAAAGCGTCATTTACGTGGGGTCACATAAAATTTACATAACACACGCCCACATCTACCACATTTGAATTAGGCGGGCTTACGCTGGCCTATTTACGCTACGCCGCCGCAACTTTTGTTTGAGAATACGGCACTTGCCTGTAAAAGTTGCGGAGGCGTAACGTAAATAGGATACGTTACGCCCGCACAAAGATACGCCATTCTACGTGAATCCGGGCTAGAATATGTAAATCAGCTAGATACGCCTATTCACGGACGTACGCCCGGCCGTCGCAGTACAGATACGCCGTTTACGTAAAGCATTTTTCCGGCGTAAAGTTACCCCTGCTATATGAGGCGCAGCCAATGTTGAGTATGGACGTCGGGCCAGCATCAAATTTTCCGTCGATTACATCATTTGCGTAAATCGTTTGCGAATAGGGCTGTCCGTCATTTACGTTCACGTCGAAAGCATTGACTATTTTCGGGTTAATTTGGAGCATGCGCACTGGGATACTTTCATGGACGGCGCATGCGCCGTTCGTAAAAAGCGTCATTTACGTGGGGTCACAATAAATTAACATAAAACACGCCCACATGTTCCACATTTGAATTAGGCGGGCTTACGCCGGCCTATTTACGCACTTGCACTTGCCTGTCAATGTTGTGGAGTCGTAACGTAAATAGGATACGTTACGCCCGCACACAAATACGCGCTCCCTACCTGAATCTACCCCACAGTATATATATATATCTCCCATCTGATCAATGTTTATAAACACTGGCCCAGATTCAGGTAGCAATTGCGCCTGCGTAACCATAGTTACGCAGCGCAATTGCTGACTTGCGCCGGCGTAACGAGTTCTCCTGATTCAGAGAGCTCGTTACGCCGACTGCAGCCTAAAATCTGCATGGCATAAGGCTCTTATGCCACGCAGATTTTAGGCTGCATTCTTGCGTTGGCCGCTAGGGGGCGCTCCCATTGTGGTCAGCGTATAGTATGCAAATTGCATACTTACGCCGATTCACAATGTTGCGCGCCCCCTGCGTACGCAAGTTACGTTGTTTCCGTACGGCGTGTTTAGCGTAAGGCTGCCCCTTCTAATAGCAGGGGCAGCCAATGCTAAAGTATACCCGTCGTTCCCGCGTCGCGACGTTCGAATTTTACGTCATTTGCGTAAGTGATTCGTGAATGGCGCTGGACGCCATTCACGTTTACTTTGAAGCAAATGACGTCCTTGCGACGTCATTTGCCGCAATGCACGTCGGGAAAGTTTCCCGACGGAGCATGCGCTCTACGCTCGGCGCGGGAGCGCGCCTAATTTAAATGATTCCCGCCCCCTACGGGATCATTTACATTAGGCGCCCTTACACAGGGCAAGTTTACACAGCGCACACGCAATTTACGGGAGCTACTGCTCCGTGAATCGCGGGTAGCGCAGGAAATTTGCGGGGGCGCAGGGCAAAAACGCTGCCCTGCGCCTCCGTAAATAAGGGGCAAATCTACCTGAATCCGGGCCAATGTTACTTTGTATCCTTAATGTTTATAAACAATGTTACTTTGTATCTCTCTATCTCCAGTCTGATCAATGTTTATAAACAATGTTACTTTGTATCTCTCTATCTCCCGTCTGATCAATGTTTATAAACAATGTTACTTTGTATCTCTCTATCTCCTGTCTGATCAATGTTTATAAACAATGTTACTTTGTATCTCTCTATCTCCTGTCTGATCAATGTTTATAAACAATGTTACTTTGTATCTCTCTATCTCCCGTCTGATCAATGTTTATAAACAATGTTACTTTGTATCTCTCTATCTCCCGTCTGATCAATGTTTATAAACAATGTTACTTTGTATCTCTCTATCTCTCGTCTGATCAATGTTTATAAACAATGTTACTTTGTATCTCTCTATCTCCCGTCTGATCAATGTTTATAAACAATGTTACTTTGTATCTCTCTATCTCCTGTCTGATCAATGTTTATAAACAATGTTACTTTGTATCTCTCTCTCTCCCGTCTGATCAATGTTTATAAACAATGTTACTTTGTATCTCTCTATCTCCCGTCTGATCAATGTTTATAAACAATGTTACTTTGTATCTCTCTATCTCCTGTCTGATCAATGTTTATAAACAATGTTACTTTGTATCTCTCTATCTCCTGTCTGATCAATGTTTATAAACAATGTTACTTTGTATCTCTATCTCCTGTCTGATCAATGTTTATAAACAATGTTACTTTGTATCTCTCTATCTCCCGTCTGATCAATATTTATAAACAATGTTACTTTGTATCTCTCTATCTCCTGTCTGATCAATGTTTATAAACAATGTTACTTTGTATCTCTCTATCTCATGTCTGATCAATGTTTATAAACAATGTTACTTTGTATCTCTCTATCCCCCGTCTGATCAATGTTTATAAACAATGTTACTTTGTATCTCTCTCCTGTCTGATCAATGTTTATAAACAATGTTACTTTGTATCTCTCTCCTGTCTGATCAATGTTTATAAACAATGTTACTTTGTATCTCTCTATCTCCCGTCTGATCAATGTTTATAAACAATGTTACTTTGTATCTCTCTATCCCCCGTCTGATCAATGTTTATAAACAATGTTACTTTGTATCTCTCTCCTGTCTGATCAATGTTTATAAACAATGTTACTTTGTATCTCTCTCTCTCCCGTCTGATCAATGTTTATAAACAATGTTACTTTGTATCTCTCTATCCCCCGTCTGATCAATGTTTATAAACAATGTTACTTTGTATCTCTCTATCTCCCGTCTGATCAATGTTTATAAACAATGTTACTTTGTATCTCTATCTCCTGTCTGATCAATGTTTATAAACAATGTTACTTTGTATCTCTATCTCCCGTCTGATCAATGTTTATAAACAATGTTACTTTGTATCTCTCTCCTGTCTGATCAATGTTTATAAACAATGTTACTTTGTATCTCTCTATCTCCCGTCTGATCAATGTTTATAAACAATGTTACTTTGTATCTCTCTATCTCCCGTCTGATCAATGTTTATAAACAATGTTACTTTGTATCTCTCTATCTCCTGTCTGATCAATGTTTATAAACAATGTTACTTTGTATCTCTATCTCCCGTCTGATCAATGTTTATAAACAATGTTACTTTGTATCTCTCTATCTCCCGTCTGATCAATGTTTATAAACAATGTTACTTTGTATCTCTCTATCTCCCGTCTGATCAATGTTTATAAACAATGTTACTTTGTATCTCTCTATCTCCCGTCTGATCAATGTTTATAAACAATGTTACTTTGTATCTCTCTATCTCCCGTCTGATCAATGTTTATAAACAATGTTACTTTGTATCTCTCTATCTCCCGTCTGATCAATGTTTATAAACAATGTTACTTTGTATCTCTCTATCTCCTGTCTGATCAATGTTTATAAACAATGTTACTTTGTATCTTTCTATCTCCTGTCTGATCAATGTCCCCTCCCCCACAGTCTGTATATAGAGTTGTAGGGATCGGGGCTCTCGGAGTTCTTTTTGTATTGCCGGTAATGTAGATGGGATTCGGCGCGGTCCTGCAGGTATCATGGTGCCGCCGGCGGTCGGACATTCCGGGAGAATGAATGAATTGGCGCGATCTTCCATTTGTATCTCTTGCGCTGTTTTACAAGTCGCGTCACGCTGTGACTTTGTAGGTAAAATTTGTTTCTTTACCATCTGCTACACCCTCCCCCGCCGCGCCGAGACATTTATAAATGTCACTTCCACTGTTTTCAAACGTCGGAGCCTCAGCCAATTTGTGAAGATGATTTGCGCCGTGGAGCCGCTCCGCCGCGGCAGAAATAATCTTTATACTCTGAAAGGACTCCGCTAAGTACTATTTGTATGGAAAACGGTCACATGACCCCCCCCCCACCCCCGTGCAACCGCCAAAAAATACAATCCTTTCAGCGAGGAGCCTTTCCCAAGAAATCAGCCGCCGCCGCGTACGCCTGCGGTCACATCTGAAGAAGAATGGCGGATCCGATTTCCATGCGCTGCTCCTGCATGAGCTGTGCAGATCGGGATTCATTCCAATCACTCAAATCTTCAGTCTTCGGAAATCTGCAACTTTCCTTAAAATAATCTCTGCTGATCCCGCCAGGAAGGTCTTGGTTTCCGGCACTTCCTGTTTTGGGGTGACAACGCTCTGTCCCTTTTTACAAATTGTTCTTCTGTGTTGTCACCACATCACTGCTTCCTGAAGTTAGTAAGGAAGCCCCCTTCATCAGGACTGTTACCTGTTCTGAAGTTGGTAAAGAAGCCCCCTTCATCAGAACTGTTACCTGTTCTGAAGGTAGTAAGGAAGCCCCCTTCATCAGAACTGTTACCTGTTCTTAAGGTAGTAAGGAAGCCCCCTTCATCAGGACTGTTACCTGTTCTTAAGTAAGTAAGGAAGCTCCCTTCATCAGAACTGTTACCTGTTCTTAAGTTAGTAAGGAAGCCCCCTTCATCAGAACTGTTACCTGTTCTGAAGGTAGTAAGGAAGCCCCCTTCATCAGAACTGTTACCTGTTCTGAAGGTAGTAAGGAAGCTCCCTTCATCAGGACTGTTACCGGTTCTTAAGGTAGTAAGGAAGCCCCTTTCATCAGGACTGTTACCTGTTCTGAAGGTAGTAAGGAAGCCCCCTTCATCAGAACTGTTACCTGTTCTGAAGGTAGTAAGGAAGCCCCTTTCATCAGGACTGTTACCTGTTCTGAAGGTAGTAAGGAAGTCCCCTTCATCAGGACTGTTACCTATTCTGAAGGTTGTAAGGAAGCTCCCTTCATCAGAAATGTTACCTGTTCTTAAGGTAGTAAGGAAGCCCCCTTCATCAGGACTGTTACCTGTTCTTAAGGTAGTAAGGAAGCCCCCTTCATCAGGACTGTTACCTGTTCTTAAGGTAGTAAGGAAGCCCCCTTCATCAGGACTGTTACCTGTTCTTAAGTTAGTAAGGAAGCCCCCTTCATCAGAACTGTTACCTGTTCTGAAGTTAGTAAGAAAGCCCCCTTTATCAGAACTGTTACCTGCTCTTAAGGTAGTAAGGAAGCTCCCTTCATCAGAACTGTTACCTGTTCTGAAGTTAGTAAGGAAGCCCCCTTCATCAGAACTGTTACCTGTTCTGAAGGTTGTAAGGAAGCCCCCTTCATCAGGACTGTTACCTGTTCTGAAGTTAGTAAGGAAGCCCCCTTCATCAGGACTGTTACCTGTTCTGAAGGTTGTAAGGAAGCTCCCTTCATCAGGACTGTTACCTGTTCTGAAGTTAGTAAGGAAGCCCCCTTCATCAGAACTGTTACCTGTTCTGAAGTTAGTAAGAAAGCCCCCTTCATCAGAACTGTTACCTGTTCTGAAGTTAGTAAGGAAGCTCCCTTCATCAGAACTGTTACCTGTTCTTAAGGTTGTAAGGAAGCCCCCTTCATCAGAACTGTTACATGTTCTTAAGGTAGTAAGGAAGCTCCCTTCATCAGAACTGTTACCTGTTCTTAAGGTAGTAAGGAAGCCCCCTTCATCAGAACTGTTACCTGTTCTGAAGGTAGTAAGGAAGCTCCCTTCATCAGGACTGTTACCTGTTCTGAAGGTAGTAAGGAAGCTCCCTTCATCAGGACTGTTACCTGTTCTTAAGGTAGTAAGGAAGCCCCCTTCATCAGAACTGTTACCTGTTCTGAAGGTAGTAAGGAAGCTCCCTTCATCAGAACTGTTACCGGTTCTGAAGTTAGTAAGGAAGCCCCCTTCATCAGGACTGTTACCTGTTCTGAAGTTAGTAAGGAAGCCCCCTTCATCAGGACTGTTACCTGTTCTGAAGTTAGTAAGGAAGCTCCCTTCATCAGAACTGTTACCTGTTCTGAAGTTAGTAAGGAAGTTCCCTTCATCAGGACTGTTACCTGTTCTGAAGTTAGTAAGGAAGTTCCCTTCATCAGGACTGTTACCTGTTCTGAAGGTAGTAAGGAAGCCCCCTTCATCAGAACTGTTACCTGTTCTGAAGGTTGTAAGGAAGCCCCCTTCATCAGAACTGTTACCTGTTCTGAAGTTAGTAAGAAAGCCCCCTTCATCAGAACTGCTACCTGTTCTGAAGTTAGTAAGGAAGCCCCCTTCATCAGGCCTGTGAACCTTTTTTTGGGGTTTATAAAGAAGTTTCCTTCATTAGAGAAGTCAGTTTTTTTAGAGCTGGCCCCCGGGGTGTGTGTGGCCTGATTGGTTCCAATCATTAGATCCAACATCTAACTTTATCCAATAACACCTCACATATTGAGTCATAGAAAATATGGGGCTAGATTCAGCATTTATTTTACGCCGCGTATCTATAGATACGCCGCGTAAATTCAAAGCTGCGCCGGCGTATCTTCTTTCTGTATTCAGAAAGCAAAATACGCCGAAATTAGCCTAAGATACGACTGGCGTAAGTCTCTTACACCGTCGTATCTTAGGGTGCATATTTTCGAATTTTGAATTTTTTACGTCGTTTGCGTAAGTCGTTCGCGAATAGGGCTGGACGTAATTTACGTTCACCTCGAAACCAATACGTCGTTGCGGCGTACTTTGGAGCAATGCACACTGGGAAATTCCACGGACGGCGCATGCGCTGTTCGGGAAAAACGTCAATCACGTCGGGTCACCAAGAATTAACATAAAACACGCCCCCCCATCCTCATTTGAATTACGCGCGCTTACGCCGGCCCCATTTACGCTACACCGCCGTAACTTAGGAGGCAAGTGCTTTGTGAATACAGCACTTGCCTCTCTAACTTACGGCGGCGTAGCGTAAATACGCTGCGCCGCTGTAACTATGCACGCCCCTACCTGAATTTAGCCCATGGAATGTAGAAAATCGATCGCTCGCGTTAGCTGCCATACCGGACACTGCGATCAAGTCTGAAACACGCCTCCAAGTACAGCGTTTTGTTCCTCCAACATATAAATCTTTGATATGCTCCTTCCTCCAGAGTTTGGTGTCCGATCCCTGTACAACGTCTCGTTATCATGGCGGCGCCCCGTCCGGGACATCCGCGGCGCGGCGTGTTGGTCCAGACAAAGAGATTTCCAGACAAACCACAATATTAATTCCAATGACTCCTAATCAATATCGTATGCAAATAGCGCTATTGACGTGCGGTGCAGAGGTCTCCCGCGGTGTTGACACAGAGATAACTGTACGCTCCGCGCCGGAATCTCAATCAGGGGTATTAATGCGCCGGCGGATTCCGCCTGTTTTCCTTGTAACGCCATTAATTCCCTTTGCATGTCGTTTTATTGCGGGGTGAGTGACGGGGCGAAGGTCAGGATCAAACTGTCGCACCGCGACTTTGATTGCTGAATTCAGAGGGCGCCAAAAGGACAAAAGAGAAAAAATAAAGAAAGAAAAGAAAGGATTCATTCGTCGTTCTTAAAAGAGAACTCCGAATAAAACACAGCGGACCCAGGAATAATAAATAATAATAATATATAAATAATAATAATAATGATAATAATATATAAATATTAATAAAAAAATAAAAAAAAAAATATAAATAATATAATAATAAATAATAATAATAATAATAATAATAATAATAATAATAAAAAATAAATAAATAAATAAATAAATAATAATAAAACACAGTGCACTCCGGAATAATAATAATAATAATAATAATAATGTATAAATAATAATAATAATAATAATAAAAAATAATAATACTCAGGAATAATAATATATAAATAATAATAATAATAATAATAAATAATAATAATGATAATAATAAAATAATAATAATAATATATAAATAATAATAATACATAATAATAATAATAATAAAAAAACATAATAATAATATATAAATAATAATAATGATAATAAATAATAATAATATATAATTAATAATAATGATAATAATAAAAAATAATAATAATATAATAATAATAATGATAATATTAAAAAAAAAAAAATATATAAATAATAATAATAATAATAATATATAAATAAATAAATAATTTATAGCGTTTACAAAATAGGGGATAGAATTATGGCATTTTTATTTTATAATTTTTTTTACTAGTAATGGCGGCGATCCGCGATTTTTTTATTGTGACCGTGACATTGCGGCAAACACATCGGACATCGGACAGTGATTAGTGCTATAAATATGCACTGATTACTGTGTAAATGTGACTGGCAGGGAAGGGGGTTAACTACTAGGGGGCGCTGAAGGGGTTAAAATGTTCCCTATAGTGTGTTCTAACTGTAGGGGGGAGGGGACTCACAAGGGGAGGAGACCGATGTGTGTTCCTCTGTACTGGGAACACACATTGGTCTCCTCACCTCTGACAGGAAGTGGGCCCTAGAACGCCGGGAATACAGGACGTCATATGACGTCCACCCGGATCGAGGAAAGGTTCCTGCCGACGTCACTTGACAATGCGTCGGTAGGGAAGTGGTTAATGAAATCCCAGTCTTAGTCCGTTGGGTTCAATATTGAGTTGGCTCCGCCCCTTTGCAGCTTCACCTCTTCTGGGAAGGCCGTCCACAAGGTTTAGGGGTGTGTCTATGGGAAGGCTGTCCACAAGGTTTAGGGGTGTGTCTATGGGAAGGCCGTCCACAAGGTTTAGGGGTGTGTCTATGGGAAGGCCGTCCACAAGGTTTAGGAGGGTGTCTATGGGAATGTTTGACCGTTCTTCCAGAAGAGCATTTGTGAGGTCAGGCGCTGATGTTGGATGAGAAGGCCTGGCTCGCAGTCTCCACTCTAATTCATCCCAAAGTGGTTCTTTCGGGGAAAGCGGGAAACTGATAATTACTTTATTGAGTAGGCGAAGCGTCGCCGACCTTGGTGACCGTGTTACATGCTCCTCTGCCTCGTATTCCTGTCCGATCGGGGGGGGGGGGGGATCAATACTTCTCTTTTAAGTAAAGCGCAGCGATGCCTTAATTAAGCGTACGTTCGTTTCCTTGTCGCGCTCTGCTGGGACCTTCCAGGAAGAAGGATTTCTCTCTATAGGATTCGCGGCTTGTCACGCGATCCATCAGCGTCTATCGGAGGGGGGGGATGGGGGGGATGGGGTGACCTATCACTAGAGATCCTCCTGGGAACCCTCAGAGAATTGTCTATAAAAAGAGGAAAAAGTGGCCGCCTGTCAGCAGCAGGGAATGTCACGGTAGTTGTGATGTCATCACCAGCGAGGGCGCTACTATCCAATAGAAAGAAAATATATAAATATCATAAATAACTTCTCCGGACAGTAGATGGGGGTACCTGGATCCCACTGGTTTCCTCCAGACTTCTCCGGACAGTAGATGGGGGTACCTGGATCCCACTGGTTTCCTCCAGACTTCTCCGGACAATAGATGGGGGTACCTGGGTCCCACTGGTTTCCTCCAGACTTCTCCGGACAGTAGATGGGGGTACCTGGGTCCCACTGGTTTCCTCCAGACTTCTCTGGACAGTAGATGGGGGTACCTGGGTCCCACTGGTTTCCTCCAGACTTCTCCGGACAGTAGATGGGGGTACCTGGGTCCCACTGGTTTCCTCCAGACTTCTCCGGACAGTAGATGGGGGTACCTGGGTCCCACTGGTTTCTTCCAGACTTCTCCGGACAGTAGATGGGGGTACCTGGGTCCCACTGGTTTCCTCCAGACTTCTCCGGACAGTAGATGGGGGTACCTGGATCCCACTGGTTTCCTCCAGACTTCTCCGGCCAGTAGATGGGGGTACCTGGGTCCCACTGGTTTCCTCCAGACTTCTCCGGACAGTAGATGGGGGTACCTGGGTCCCACTGGTTTCCTCCAGACTTCTCTGGACAGTAGATGGGGGTACCTGGGTCCCACTGGCTTCCTCCAGACGTCTCCGGACAGTAGATGGGGGTACCTGGGTCCCACTGGTTTCCTCCAGACTTCTCCGGACAGTAGATGGGGGTACCTGGGTCCGACTGGTTTCCTCCAGACTTCTCCGGACAGTAGATGGGGGTACCTGGGTCCCACTGGTTTCCTCCAGACTTCTCCGGACAGTAAATGGGGGTACCCGGGTCCGACTGGTTTCCTCCAGACTTCTCCAGACAGTAGATGGGGGTACCTGGTTCCCACTGGTTTCCTCCAGACTTCTCCGGACAGTAGATGGGGGTACCTGGGTCCCACTGGTTTCCTCCAGACTTCTCCGGACAGTAGATGGGGGTACCTGGGTCCCAATGGTTTCCTCCAGACTTCTACGGACAATAGATGGGGGTACCTGGGTCCCACTGGTTTCCTCCAGACTTCTCCGGACAGTAGATGGGGGTACCTGGGTCCCAATGGTTTCCTCCAGACTTCTACGGACAATAGATGGGGGTACCTGGGTCCCACTGGTTTCCTCCAAACGTCTCCGGACAGTAGATGGGAGTACCTGGGTCCCACTGGTTTCCTCCAGACTTCTCCGGACAGTAGATGGGGGTACCTGGGTCCCACTGGTTTCCTCCAGACGTCTCCGGACAGTAGATGGGGGTACCTGGGTCCCACTGGTTTCCTCCAGACTTCTCCGGACAGTAGATGGGGGTACCTGGGTCCCAATGGTTTCCTCCAGACTTCTCCGGACAGTAGATGGGGGTACCTGGGTCCCACTGATTTCCTCCAGACTTCTCCGGACAGTAGATGGGGGTACCTGGGTCCCACTGGTTTCCTCCAGACTTCTCCGGACAGTAGATGGGGGTACCTGGGTCCCACTGGTTTCCTCCAGACTTCTCCGGACAGTAGATGGGGGTACCTGGGTCCCACTGGTTTCCTCCAGACTTCTCCGGACAGTAGATGGGGGTACCTGGGTCCCAATGGTTTCCTCCAGACTTCTCCGGACAGTAGATGGGGGTACCTGGGTCCCACTGGTTTCCTCCAGACTTCTCCGGACAGTAGATGGGGGTAACTGGGTCCCACTGGTTTCCTCCAGACTTCTCCGGACAGTAGATGGGGGTACCTGGGTCCCACTGGTTTCCTCCAGACTTCTCCGGACAGTAGATGGGTGTACCTGGGTCCCACTGGTTTCCTCCAGACTTCTCCGGACAGTAGATGGGGGTACCTGGGTCCCGCTGGTTTCCTCCAGACTTCTCCGGACAGTAGATGGGGGTACCTGGGTCCCGCTGGTTTCCTCCAGACTTCTCCGGACAGTAGATGGGGGTACCTGGGTCCCACTGGTTTCCTCCAGACTTCTCCGGACAGTAGATGGGGGTACCTGGGTCCCACTGGTTTCCTCCAGACTTCTCCGGACAGTAGATGGATGTACCTGGGTCCCACTGGTTTCTTCCAGACTTCTCCGGACAGTAGATGGGTGTACCTGGATCCCACTGGTTTCCTCCAGACTTCTCCGGACAGTAGATGGGAGTACCTGGGTCCCACTGGTTTCCTCCAGACTTCTCCGGACAGTAGATGGGGGTACCTGGGTCCCACTGGTTTCCTCCAGACTTCTCCGGACAGTAGATGGGGGTACCTGGGTCCCACTGGTTTCCTCCAGACTTCTCCGGACAGTAGATGGGGGTACCTGGGTCCCACTGGTTTCTTCCAGACTTCTCCGGACAGTAGATGGGGGTACCTGGGTCCTACTGGTTTCCTCCAGACTTCTCCGGACAGTAGATGGGGGTACCTGGATCCCACTGGTTTCCTCCAGACTTCTCCGGACAGTAGATGGGGGTACCTGGGTCCCACTGGTTTCCTCCAGACTTCTCCGGACAGTAGATGGGGGTACCTGGGTCCCACTGGTTTCCTCCAGACTTCTCCGGACAGTAGATGGGGGTACCTGGGTCCCACTGATTTCCTCCAGACTTCTCCGGACAGTAGATGGGGGTACCTGGGTCCCACTGGTTTCCTCCAGACTTCTCCGGACAGTAGATGGGGGTACCTGGGTCCCACTGGTTTCCTCCAGACTTCTCCGGACAGTAGATGGGGGTACCTGGGTCCCACTGGTTTCCTCCAGACTTCTCCGGACAGTAGATGGGGGTACCTGGGTCCCAATGGTTTCCTCCAGACTTCTCCGGACAGTAGATGGGGGTACCTGGGTCCCACTGGTTTCCTCCAGACTTCTCCGGACAGTAGATGGGGGTACCTGGGTCCCACTGGTTTCCTCCAGACTTCTCCGGACAGTAGATGGGGGTACCTGGGTCCCACTGGTTTCCTCCAGACTTCTCTGGACAGTAGATGGGGGTACCTGGGTCCCACTGGTTTCCTCCAGACTTCTCCGGACAGTAGATGGGGGTACCTGGGTCCCACTGGTTTCCTCCAGACTTCTCCGGACAGTAGATGGGGGTACCTGGGTCCCACTGGTTTCCTCCAGACTTCTCCGGACAGTAGATGGGGGTACCTGGGTCCCACTGGTTTCTTCCAGACTTCTCCGGACAGTAGATGGGGGTACCTGGGTCCCACTGGTTTCCTCCAGACTTCTCCGGACAGTAGATGGGGGTACCTGGATCCCACTGGTTTCCTCCAGACTTCTCCGGACAGTAGATGGGGGTACCTGGGTCCCACTGGTTTCTTCCAGACTTCTCCGGACAGTAGATGGGGGTACCTGGGTCCCACTGGTTTCCTCCAGACTTCTACGGACAGTAGATGGGGGTACCTGGTTCCCACTGGTTTCCTCCAGACTTCTCCGGACAGTAGATGGGGGTACCTGGGTCCCAATGGTTTCCTCCAGACTTCTCCGGACAGTAGATGGGGGTACCTGGGTCCCACTGGTTTCCTCCAGACTTCTCCGGACAGTAGATGGGGGTACCTGGGTCCCACTGGTTTCCTCCAGACTTCTCCGGACAGTAGATGGGGGTACCTGGGTCCCACTGGTTTCCTCCAGACTTCTCTGGACAGTAGATGGGTGTACCTAGGTCCCGCTGGTTTCCTCCAGACTTCTCCGGACAGTAGATGGGGGTACCTGGGTCCCACTGGTTTCCTCCAGACTTCTCCGGACAGTAGATGGGGGTACCTGGGTCCCACTGGTTTCCTCCAGACTTCTCCGGACAGTAGATGGGGGTACCCGGGTCCCACTGGTTTCTTCCAGACTTCTCCGGACAGTAGATGGGGGTACCTGGGTCCCACTGGTTTCCTCCAGACTTCTCCGGACAATAGATGGGGGTACCTGGGTCCCACTGGTTTCCTCCAGACTTCTCCGGACAGTAGATGGGTGTACCTGGGTCCCAATGGTTTCCTCCAGACTTCTCCGGACAGTAGATGGGGATACCTGGATCCCACTGGTTTCCTCCAGAATTCTCCGGACAGTAGATGGGGTTACCTGGGTCCCACTGGTTTCCTCCAGACTTCTCCGGACAGTAGATGGGGGTACCTGGGTCCCACTGGTTTCCTCCAGACTTCTCCGGACAGTAGATGGGGGTACCTGGGTCCCACTGGTTTCCTCCAGACTTCTCCGGACAGTAGATGGGGGTACCTGGGTCCCACTGGTTTCCTCCAGACTTCTCCGGACAGTAGATGGGTGTACCTGGGTCCCACTGGTTTCCTCCAGACTTCTCCGGAAAGTAGATGGGGGTACCTGGGTCCCACTGGTTTCCTCCAGACTTCTCCGGACAGTAGATGGGGGTACCTGGGTCCCACTGGTTTCCTCCAGACTAGGGTGACCACATTTCCAAACTGCCATTCAGGGACACCCCCCCCCCCCCCATTTTGCAGATTTTTGGGGCAGGGGCGTATGAAATCAGCGGGCCCATGTGCGAGATCAAAAGTGGGCCCTAGGCATCAAGAAAAACAACTGAGTGGTCGGAGCACAGAGTAGTCAGAGGGGCAGTGGGATGGATAGAGGCACACCTCCCAACTTTCTGAGATGGGAATGAGGGACACCTATTAGCAAAAATATGTAGGAGAATTATAAACAAAGAAAAACTGGTTAAACCCACAGGTGCTTTTTTACCACTACTATTCTTTTATATTGGCTCCTTGAGGGATAAAGAAGGAGGAAAGAGGAACAGAGGGGCAGAGGGACAATGCTCTAAATGAGGGACAGTTCCTCCAAATCAGGAACAGCACAGGAGGGGGGGAAGAACAGCACAGGGTGGGACCAGAGGACAGCACAGGAGGGGGGGACTGAAGAACAGCACAGGGTGGGACCAGAGGACAGCACAGGAGGGGGGGGACTGAAGAACAGCACAGGGTGGGACCAGAGGACAGCACAGGAGGGGGGGACTGAAGAACAGCACAGGGTGGGACCAGAGGACAGCACAGGAGGGGGGGACTGAAGAACAGCACAGGTGGGGGACTGGAGAACAGCACAGGTGGGGGACTGGAGAACAGCACAGGTGGGGGACTGGAGAACAGCACAGGTGGGGGACTGGAGAACAGCACAGGTGGGGGACTGGAGAACAGCACAGGTGGGGGACTGGAGAACAGCACAGGAGGGGGACTGGAGAACATCACAGGAGGGGGACTGGAGAACATCACAGGAGGGGGGGGACTGATGAACTGCACGGGGTGGGACTGAAGAACAGCACAGGTGGGGGACTGGAGAACAGCACAGGTGGGGGACTGGAGAACAGCACAGGTGGGGGACTGGAGAACATCACAGGAGGGGGACTGGAGAACATCACAGGAGGGGGACTGGAGAACATCACAGGAGGGGGGGGACTGATGAACTGCACGGGGTGGGACTGAAGAACAGCACAGGTGGGGGACTGGAGAACAGCACAGGTGGGGGACTGGAGAACAGCACAGGTGGGGGACTGGAGAACAGCACAGGTGGGGGACTGGAGAACAGCACAGGTGGGGGACTGGAGAACAGCACAGGTGGGGGACTGGAGAACAGCACAGGTGGGGGACTGGAGAACAGCACAGGTGGGGGACTGGAGAACAGCACAGGTGGGGGACTGGAGAACAGCACAGGTGGGGGACTGGAGAACAGCACAGGTGGGGGACTGGAGAACAGCACAGGTGGGGGACTGGAGAACAGCACAGGTGGGGGACTGAAGAACAGCACAGGTGGGGGACTGAAGAACAGCACAGGTGGGGGACTGAAGAACAGCACAGGTGGGGGACTGAAGAACAGCACAGGTGGGGGACTGGAGAACAGCACAGGTGGGACCAGAGGAATGTACAGGAGGGGGGGGGGGGACTGAAGAACAGCACAGGTGGGACCAGAGGACAGCACAGGAGGGGGGACTGAAGAACAGCACAGGTGGGACCAGAGAACTGCACAGGAGGGGGGGGACTGAAGAACAGCACAGGTGGGACCAGAGGACTGCACAGGAGGGGGGGGACTGAAGAACAGCACAGGTGGGACCAGAGGACAGCACAGGAGGGGGGGACTGATGAACTGCACAGGTGGGGCTACTGAAGAACAGCACAGGTGGGGGACTGGAGAACAGCACAGGTGGGGGACTGGAGAACAGCACAGGTGGGGGACTGGAGAACAGCACAGGTGGGACCAGAGGACAGCACAGGAGGGGGGGACTGAAGAACAGCACAGGAGGGACCAGAGGACAGCACAGGAGGGGGGGGCTGAAGAACAGCACAGGAGGGGGGGGCTGAAGAACAGCACAGGAGGGGGGGACTGAAGAACAGCACAGGAGGGGGGGGCTGAAGAACAGCACAGGAGGGGGGGACTGAAGAACAGCACAGGAGGGACCAGAGGACAGCACAGGAGGGGGGACTGAAGAACAGCACAGGAGGGGGTAACAAGACTAGTGGGTGAAAAGGTGGCAGAACATGAAAGGCTGAGGGTGAAGGAGGAGGGGGGGGGCTGCTGCAGTGAGAGGCAAACAAGTAGTGGGAGAGAAGAGACAGGGAGCAGCTGGACAGGACTGGGTGTGAGGAGTTATCATGTGTGCAGGAAACATCTTCAGCTCTGAGGAGTTCATGCTGGCACCTGTAGTTCTTCACTTTTGGGGGGGGGGGGAGTCACATCCCCAAAAGTGAAGGATTACAAGCCCCAGCATGAACCCTGCCCTGATATCTAAGGATGTTTCCTCCTTCCATCCAGGGTGTCATGTGTAATCTGTCCTCTCCTGCCGACCCTTATCTGCCTTATCTTACTCAGCCTGGAGCAAGCCTCTGAGTGTCCTGTGCAGACTCTCCAGCTTCTTACAAGTGCTGAACTCTGACTGCTGGGGGAGAGCTGACAGGATTATTACACCGATGGATCTTCAATGCTGGTCAGTGCTTTGCAATGTTACTTGCCTTAGTTTCTACACTGCAGTCTGTCTCACAGTCCGATGTTTCTTCTGGCTGCCGCTGCCTGGCTGGACTCCAGAACATACACGAGGAGGTGGGTGGAGCTTAACAGAAGGCGCGGAGGAGGAAGTTAAACTCTCCTCCGCTGTGATAGGTCTCTGCCTCTCTCCTGCTCTGACGTCACTGGTTGCTACACGCCAAGCGGCAGCCAGGTAGCAACCAGTTTGGGCACTGAGCCAGCGGCGGTGAATAGGGGTCTCACTCTCTGTCAGCTAGGGGTTCACCACAGGCTGAGACAGAGAGGATGTATACAAAGGCTATTTTAGGGGGCATTAGATCGGCCCAGGCCAATTCCGGGACTCTGTATTGTCCCGTAATGAGGGTGTCCGGGACACGGGACGCAAGCATTAATTAAGGGACAATCCCGGGCAATCCGGGACACGTGGTCACCCTACTCCAGACTTCTCCGGACAGTAGATGGGTGTACCTGGATCCCAATGTTACCTGACCACTGCGTTTTATAGGCTTTGCGCCTATAAAAATCCCATTCCAATCTCTTCATTCGCTTCTCCGTGTTTTCACTACGCCCCAAGTGTGAACGGAACCATTGTGCCGGCCCGGCGCACACCTTCTCACCGCCGTGCCGGTATTTGCAATAAACCTATAAAAAATTTAAAACTGGAAAAAAAATACAGAATAGCCGCTGTCAGCAGAACTGTAAGTTGGAGGCGCGGCGCCCGCCGATTGGTTGAGGGTAAGACTCGCGCTCCTCTTCTCCGGCAGACACTTATTAGGGATCCTCTGGGATCTCATTAAAAGTGAGCGGTTTGAATCCTGTTAGGTGCGGCGGATTAATTGCAGCGCGTCGTCTTCTAGACAATAAGGGGACGTGGAGGAAATGTTAAGAGCGCTCGTTTTTTTTCTTTTGCCGCCGGAGTGCGACGAGTCCCTGAAACTTCGCCCAGAACTCCGGATTTTTTTTTTCCTCCCTTTAACTTTAACTCAGAGAAAGAAGCCGAACGGCGCAATCGATTGGGAACCCCTCGGGGCGGACGCACCTCAGCCCAAGCACGTTTTATCCGAAGCGACGGAGAGCGCGGCCGTGTTATTCCGAGGAACACGGAGCTTAATGGGAACTTCATTTCCCAAGTGAGCGCCATTTGTGTTCTGGAGGAGGAGGGGCGAGCGCAGCGACATGCTGTTGTTACGGAGCGACTAATTCACAAAAAAATACAACGGTTCAGTGAATTGGGGAAAAAGTCAGATCCACGGAATTTTTCCTCGCGCTCCCCTCCCCCACAGTCACATCAGTCTCTGTACAGAGGAGCTTACACTCTAATGTCCCCCCCCCCCCCACAGTCACATCAGTCTCTGTACAGAGGAGCTTACACTCTAATGTCCCCCCCCCCCCCACAGTCACATCAGTCTCTGTACAGAGGAGCTTACACTCTAATGTCCCCTCCCCCCATAGTCACATCAGTCTCTGTACAGAGGAGCTTACACTCTAATGTCCCCTCCCCCCACAGTCACATCAGTCTTTGTACAGAGGAGCTTACACTCTAATGTCCCCTCCCCCCCACAGTCACATCAGTCTCTGTACAGAGGAGCTTACACTCTAATGTCCCCCCCCCCCCCACAATAACATCAGTCTCTGTACAGAAGAGCTTACACTCTAATGTCCCCCCCCCCACAGTCACATCAGTCTCTGTACAGAGGAGCTTACACTCTAATGTCCCCTCCCCCCCCCACAGTCACATCAGTCTCTGTACAGAGGAGCTTACACTCTAATGTCCCCTCCCCCCACAGTCACATCAGTCTCTGTACAGAGGAGCTTACACTCTAATGTCCCCTCCCCCCACAGTCACATCAGTCTCTGTACAGAGGAGCTTACACTCTAATGTCCCCTCCCCCACATCACATCAGTCTCTGTACAGAGGAGCTTACACTCTAATGTCCCCTCCCCCCCACAGTCACATCAGTCTCTGTACAGAGGAGCTTACACTCTAATGTCCCCCCCCCCACATCACATCAGTCTCTGTACAGAGGAGCTTACACTCTAATGTCCCCTCCCCCCACATCACATCAGTCTCTGTACAGAGGAGCTTACACTGTAACCCTTTTCCCGCTCTTCTCGGACGTATGGCGTTTTTTTTATCCCGTGTCTTGGCGCGGAGGACGCGATCCGGGAAGGTCGTAGAAGAAGTAATATTAGAGGAATAAAAATGCGCCTCCCATCTTTCCATCAACTTTCTATGTGGAAATAGACGATCGTTTCCCTCTGGGCTTTCCTCCGATGACTTCATTTCCTCCCCTAATATTGGCCGCGCTCTATAATTGTCGCGGTAATGGGGTCTAACAGAATCTCATTCGGCTCTCCGCGCCGCTCGACGGCGTCCGCCGCTCGCTTTTCGGTGGAAATAATGATTTTTAGCGTCCGCACATGGCTGGGCCTGACCTTATCCCGGCGATGGGCGGAGCGAGGGGAAATTGATCGATTCAATTATGTGAGGATGACGAATGGAGAGAGACGGCGGGAGGGGAAAAGGTCACCACGAGGTGCGGGAAACCTTCGTCTCAAGATTTCTAGATCGACGTCTCCGACACTAATATTCCTCCCACTGACACCAATGATGGGACACTATTCCTCCCACTGACACCAATGATGGGACACTATTCCTCCCACTGACACCAATGATGGGACACTATTCCTCCCACTGACACCAATGATGGGACACTATTCCTCCCACTGACACCAATGATGGGACACTATTCCTCCCACTGACACCAATGATGGGACACTATTCCTCCCACTGACACCAATGATGGGACACTATTCCTCCCACTGACACCAATGATGGGACACTATTCCTCCCACTGACACCAATGATGGGGCACTATTCCTCCCACTGATACCAATGATGGGACACTATTCCTCCCACTGACACCAATGATGGGACACTATTCCTCCCACTGACACCAATGATGGGACACTATTCCTCCCACTGATACCAATGATGGGACACTATTCCTCTCACTGACACCAATGATGGGACACTATTCCTCCCACTGACACCAATGATGGGACACTATTCCTCCCACTGACACCAATGATGGGACACTATTCCTCCCACTGACACCAATGATGGGACACTATTCCTCTCACTGACACCAATGATGGGACACTATTCCTCCCACTGACACCAATGATGGGACACTATTCCTCCTACTGACACCAATGATGGGACACTATTCCTCCCACTGACACCAATGATGGGACACTATTCCTCCCACTGACACCAATGATGGGACACTATTCCTCCCACTGACACCAATGATGGGACACTATTCCTCCCACTGACACCAATGATGGGACACTATTCCTCCCACTGACACCAATGATGGGACACTATTCCTCCCACTGACACCAATGATGGGACACTATTCCTCCCACTGACACCAAGGATGGGACACTATTCCTCCCACTGACACCAATGATGGGACACTATTCCTCCCACTGATACCAATGATGGGACACTAAAAAAAAAATAAAAAAAAACGGGATAGTATCACCCCTCTAGGAATGAAGGTGCCCGGGACAGACCTGCAAAATGCGGGACTGTCCCGGGCAATCCGGGACACGTGGTCACCCTACTCCCAGCCGAACAGGAAGTGGGTTCTGAGATCCGATTGGCCAAGTAGTCCTAAGACTCCCTGGCTACTCAGGACCTGCTTCCTGATTGGCCAGGAGGAGAATCAGGAGAATCTGCTCACTGAGCTCTAATCACGTACTTAAAAAAAAAACATTGGAATCCATGCGTCCGGCGCCCTGCATGTAGATTAGGGGGTGGGGCGAATGGATTAGGGGGCGGGTGGCATGGATTGGGGGTGGCGCCCCTGCGCCCCATATGGACGGGCCCCCTTACAAAGCTCTCAGCAGGTTACATTTATCCTCAATAGATCTCTGAGCCTCATATTCAGCGCAGAGACGGATTGTAAGCCTCGTTGTTTCCACCGTCACGTCGCCTTCAGTCCAATCACGTAACGTCACAAACGTTGCGCCATTCCCAAGTTGCGCACCCTTAAAATCGAATTTCTGGCCCCCATATAAACCACAATCATTATACAGCAGAGCGGCGCTTTGTATCCTCACTGTGAGCGGGTAATGCCGTCCCAACCGCCGCGCGCCGCCATAAATTACCGCACGCGGGACATAAAAGCGCGCTCCGTTATTGATGGTGTATTTAGGACTGGAAACATTGCGCTGTAATGAGCCTTTAGACAGCGTCTGAAATACTGACCGCGGATTGGCGGGTCGGAAAACGAGAATGAACATTTATGACTAAATATTCATGGCGAATCCTGCGCCGATGCAGCGGTTAATGTCTGCGGGTCTCCAGCCTCGCATTCATTGACTTTTTAGGAAACGGGGATTTTTAACATTTATATTGCGCGCTTAGCATATCGCCGCCGCGGTGCTTCGCCGCTAAACGCCATCAAAATATACGAGGGGAAAGAATAAAGCGACACAACGACTTAAAGGGAAAGAGACCGGACCAGCTGTCGGCGAGGTCTATGAAGACGATCTCACTGGGTGCAATACAAGGTCCAATCATTAGTCAGTCCTGATCCATTGTTTCCTATTGAAAGCCGCCTTAAGCTGTGAAGGTCGCGGACGGTAAGGGGGGAGGGGGGGTGGTTGGAGGGGGTGTTCCCATGCTTCTGTCACATTCGGCAGGCGGGACCACCAACAAACCCAACCCATTCATGCAAATGGAGATGTGCCGCAAATGCTGGGGGCGCATTGGTGCGGCATTTACAGGGTTAATGTCATCATTCTATTTAGGTATCGGTACAAGTACTCCCGCAAATACTCGGAATCGGTCCCGATACCGATACTAGTATCGGTATCGGGACAACCCTAGTGTTATGGATAGTGTTATGGATAGTGTAAGTGTTAGGGATAGTGTTAGCATTTTCACAGTAATCAGTGCATTTTTAATGCATTTTTTTCTGTGAAAATGACAATGGTCCCAAAAATGTGTCAAAATTGTCCGAAGTGTCCGCCACAATGTCGCAGTCACGAAAAAAAATCACTGATCGCCGCCATTAGTAGCAAAAAAAAAAAGTATAAAAATGCAATAAAACTACCCCCTATTTTGTAAACGCTAAATTTTGCGCAAACCAAACGATAAACGCTTATTGCGATTTTTTTTTACCAAAAATATGTAGAAGAATACGTATCGGACTAAACTGAGGAAAAAAACATTTTTATATCTATTTTTGGGGGATATTTATTACAGCAAAGTAAAGAATATTGCATTTTTTTCAAAATTGGCGCTATATTTTTGTTTATAGCGCAAAAAATAAAAACCGCAGAGGTGATCAAATACCACCAAAAGAAATCTCTATTTGTGGGGAAAAAAGGATGCCAATTTTGTTTGGGAGCCACGTCGCACGACCGCGCAGTTGTCAGTTAAAGCAACGCAGTGCCGAATCGCAAAAACTGGCCAGGTTCTTTACCTGCCTAAAGGTCCGGGTCTTAAGTGGTTAAAAAAAACGTAATTTTTTTACAACCCGAAAAACGGTCGTGTGTACGCGGCATAACACTTACACTATACCTAACAATATCCCTAATGCTAAGCCTAACCCTAACACAATCCCTGACGCTAACCTTAACACTATGTCTAACACTATCCCTAGTGCTAACGCTAACAGTAACCCTGACACTGGGCCAGATTCACATACTTTTGTGGCCGTGTAACGTAACCCGTTTACGTTACACCGCCGCAAGTTTCCAGTTTTAGTGCCCGATCCACAAAGCACTTACCTGGAAACTTGCGGCGGTGTATCGTAAATACGTCCGGCGCAAGGCGGGCCAATTCAAATGGGCGTGTGCCATTTAAATTAGGCGCGCTCCCGCGCCGGACCTACTGCGCATGCTCCATTTCGTAACTCCCGCCGTGCTTTGCGCGAAGTGACGTCATTTTAAATTTCGACGCGGGAACAATGGCCATACTTTAGACAGCAATACGTTTGCTGACTAAAGTTAGGGCATCCAAAACGACGACTAACTTTGCGACGGGAAACTAGACTAGCGGCGAAAATCCGTTGTGAATCGCCGTAACTCCTAATTTGCATACCCGACGCTGGTTTACGTCGCAAACTCCCCCCAGCGGCGGCCGCGGTACTGCATCCTAAGATCCGACAGTGTAAAACAATTACACCTGTCGGATCTTAGGAATATCTATGCGTAACTGATTCTATGAATGTCGCATAGATAGAAACAGAGATACGACGGCGTATCTCCTTTGTGAATCTGGCCCACTATCCCTATCCCTAACACTATCCCTAACGCTAAGCCTAACCTAACACTTTCCTGGTGCCATCCTTAACACTATCCCTAACACTAACACTATCCCAGATGGTAACCCCGGTCCTTAGTCTATAAATAAAGCCATGTGATCACATATGTACAATTCATTGGGGCGCTCAGAATATCTCAAAGTAACATAAGGGATTATTTTTGCGCCTGAATTTCCACTTTAATAATTTTACTTCTTTCTCTTTTTATACCTCAAACTTTTATTTTCCTTTCCACAAAACAATTCTGCACCTTTCTTTATATTTAACATGTCCCCCCCCTCCCCCCACCTCCCAATGGCTCTCCAGTATTTTTGTCTCCTCGGAACGCACAAAGGCGTCGCGGTTCGTCACCCTCGCACGCGCTGTTTTCGTCCTTTACACCGACGACAATGGCCCCAATCAAGGATAATAGTTCATTACGAGCGATTCTCCTGCAGAACGGTGTCCCGCGCAGAGCAGAATAACGGAGGAAAAAATAAATAAAATAAAAATGCGCCTGCCACCTCCCGCCACTCCATCTTGTTCGCCGGAGCCGTTTGCTCCGGCGCTCAGGAATGAACTCTTTTGCCCGAGTAATTAGGAGCTCTTAAAGTTTGCAGTCCTTTGTTTAAAGAATTTGTCCTTGTGCTCTCGCTGCCCCATCAGCTACCTAATTAGCGCAGTCGTTGCGTGATTAACAATGCTCCCAGAGATCCGGCTGGGTATTTGCCTCTCTTAATGAGTGTTTGCGGACAGCTGGGGGCTCCCTCGTTCCGGGACCTCCGATGGATTGTGCAGACCTCTGTCAGGACCCAGGAGTGAAGCCTGTCATTTTCTAACGCCGATGAAAATTGCTCAAAAGCAGGGGCCGGTCCTCTAGGAATGAAAAGGCCTTGAAAAATAAATGAGAATGAATATTCATATTTCAGTTCAATAAGTGCCAACTATTAATATACATGTCTGTCAGAGCGGGGAGACGGAACTCATTGCCTTGTGCTTGGCATAATTCCGCCTTTAATTCAACCAAACTTCGGCTTTTTAAAAAAGACGAAGTTTGGAGGGAAAAAAGTTTCAGAAGAAAAAAAAAAAAAGAGAACTCCGACCATCAAAGTCTCGTCTCCGATATCCGTCGGTTAAAGTAGAACTCTGCAAATTATTGTGGTCAGAGAGTAAGATATTCTTGCTTCCAGGCTAAATAAATTGTAGCAAGTACAAGATATGGGCCAGATCCACAGAGAGAGTACGCCGGCGTATCTACTGATACTCCGGCGTACTTTCAAATTACCCGCGTCGTATCTTTAGTTTGAATCCTCAAACCAAGATACGACGGCTTCTGTGTTCGATCCGACAGGCGTACGGCTTCGTAAGCCTTCGGATCGTAGATGCAATACTTCGGCGTCCGCTGGGTGGAGTTTGCGTAGTTTTTCGCGTCGGGTATGCAAATTAACTTTTTCCGACGATCCACGAACGTACGCGCGGCCGTCGCATTCTCTTACGTCGTCTCTAGTCGGCTTTTTCCGGCGTATAGTTAAAGCTGCTATTTTGTGGCGTATAGATAGACTTGCCATGTTAAGTATGGCCGTCGTTCCCGCATCGAAATTTTAAATTATTTTTTGCGTAAGTCGTCCATGAATAGGGATGGACGTAATTCACGTCTAAGTTAGAAAAATGACGTTGTTGCGACGTCATGTAGCGCAATGCACGGCGGGAAATTTAGGGACGGCGCATGCGCAGTTTATTCGGCACGGGGACGCGCTTCATTTAAATGAAACACGCCCCCTACTCGCCGATTTGAATTACGCGCCGAGAGATACACTAAGCCGCCGTAGCTTACGGCGCAAATTCTTTGTGGATTCGAGGAATTTAAAAGTAAGTTACAGCGGCGTAGCGTATCTCACATACGCTGCGCCTATCTAAATGTATGTGGATCTGGCCCTATGTGTCTACTTCATTCCTTTGTTACATAATTACAATGTCGATATTGCTGAAAAAAGTCAACATTTCACTTTCCTGAGGCTTTCATCTAGAGGAGGAAAATCCAAATCCCTTGTCAACAGTTTCACTAACAGGGGTAAGCTAGAGTAAGAGTTTTCCTTTCCTCAAAATTGCTCTAAACATCTGTAAATTTTGGCAAAATGTTGCCAGTTTAATCTAAATGGAGATTTATTTTTTTCGAAAAATTGCTGCAAAAATTGGATAAGGTGGCCAGAATTTTGGTACATTGCGTGGGCATCAATGAATAAGGCAAAAAGGTATTGTCTTGAGCATAATGAAGGGTCATTTTTGGTACAAGAACAGGTCCACAATAGATTGAAGAAGATTATACTTCATTCTTTTGTTACATAATTACATTGTAGATAGTAACAAAGATTTGCAGTCCAAGGACCTAGACCAGGGGTGTCAAACTGGCGGCCCTCCAGCTGTTGCAAAACTACAAGTCCCATGAGGCATTGCAAGGCTAACATTTACAAGCATGACTCTCACAGGCAGAGGCATGATGGGACTTGTAGTTTCGGAACAGCTGGAGGGCCGCCAGTTTGACACCCCTGACCTAGACTATGGAACAGGAAGAATGTTGCGCTATTAATAAAAACTAAACTAGACAAACAGTTGATAACAGAAAGATATTGAGAATGTTATGAATGCAAAGAAAACCCCTAAATGAAAGAGGAATAAAAAACAATAACTGGCAAAAAGAGTCTTTGTGTCAATCAACAATCGTTACAAGCAAGTTCTTCAAAAATGAATAGACTGTTGAAAACATAAACGATAACCGACACCACTAGGTAAAAAAGTGGAGGCTTACCAAATGGCAAGCAATAACCAGCTTGCGGCTGCAAACCCCAGCCAGGGCCTTTTGATGATCCTCGTAGGGGGATGACAAGGGGGTAGATGTTGAAGCTTCCCGCTCCAAGAGCCACAAGATCACGGCGTGTCACACACAAAAAGAAGGAACTCAATGGTGAAGTACAGCAGGACCAGTATGTACAAGTTATTCGTGACTTAAGGGACCACCACCACCAGAACACCCTAATTTTAAAAGGCTTACCAGAACGTAGGCAATATAAACATGTGGCTAAACCCCTAGCCAGGGCCTTTAGGATCCTCACGCGGTGATATATCCTACAGGTCCTCCGGTATGTAAAGGTCAGTGGGTGCATAGAAAAAACGATAATGCCCACATAGTGAAGTATGCAAGTTGAGGGATTTAATATAAAAAATAGTACACTTACAGGTTAAAAGCAGAATAATAGATAGAAGCCGGCCGGCTCTAACAATCGCCCGTCCACACGGAACGAAGAAAACGTCTTGCGTCAGCACGCTACCTTCCCAAGGGAAGGTAGCGTGCTGACGCAAGACGTTTTCTTCACCATTTCTTCTGCTGTACTTCACCATTGAGTTCCTTCTTTTTGTGTGTGACACGCCGTGATCTTGTGGCTCTTGGAGCGGGAAGCTTCAACATCTACCCCCTTGTCATCCCCCTACGAGGATCATCAAAAGGCCCTGGCTGGGGTTTGCAGCCGCAAGCTGGTTATTGCTTGCCATTTGGTAAGCCTCCACTTTTTTACCTAGTGGTGTCGGTTATCGTTTATGTTTTCAACAGTCTATTCATTTTTGAAGAACTTGCTTGTAACGATTGTTGATTGACACAAAGACTCTTTTTGCCAGTTATTGTTTTTTATTCCTCTTTCATTTAGGGGTTTTCTTTGCATTCATAACATTCTCAATATCTTTCTGTTATCAACTGTTTGTCTAGTTTAGTTTTTATTAATAGCGCAACATTCTTCCTGTTTCTTACGTGATTTGTGTTTGTATGACACTGTCATGTTGCAGCTTAGCTAGTCATTTTAAATGTTAAAGCGCGGTATTTTCTTTTTCTAGACTATGGAACGCTCTACCAACCAGCATCCGAATGGAGGTGAATCACCTGGCATTCAGAAAAAAAATCAAAACCCATATATTCTGAAGGCAAAAGGACAGTAGGGAACGGATACTAAGCGCCCAGAGGCGTTTCAGTACGCATGTGTTGCGCTATATAAGTTTCTCACTCACTCACTCATAGTGTTGAAAAAAGTCAAAGTTTCAAATTTCCTGAAGCTTTCATCTAGAGGAGGAAAATCAAAATCCCTTGTCAAAATTTTGACCAGCAGGGGTAAGCTAAATTGAGAGTTTTCCTTTTCTTAAAAAAATTGCTGCAAAACTTGGAAAATTTTGGCAAAATTTTGGTACAGTGCATTGACATAAATGAAGAAGGCAAAATAATTATCTTGAGCATAATGAAGGGTCATGTTTTGGTACAAGAACAGGTTCACAATAGATTGAAGAAGATGATTTTTTTAACCCTTCAAAATCACTGAAAACCCATTGCTTCCCGTTAAAGCCACCCTAAAACGTTTAAATGAAAACGTTTCAGAAGAAAAAGAGAACTTCGACCATCAAAGTCTCGTCTCCGATATCCGTTGGTTAAAGAAGAACTCGGCAAATTATTGTGGTCAGAGCTTAATGTATTCTTGCTTCCGGGTTAAATAAATTGTAGCAAGTACGAGATATGTGTCTACTTCATTCTTTTGTTACATAATTACAATGTAGATAACGCTGAAAAAAGTCAACATTTCACTTTCCTGAAGCTTTCATCTAGAGGAGGAAAATCACAATCCCTTGTCAACAATTTGACCAGAACGGGTTAGCTAGAGAAAGAGTTTTCCTTTCCCCAAAATTGCTGTAAAATCCTGAAAATTTGGGCAAAATTTTGCAAGTTTGATCTAAATTGAAAAAAAGCTCCGACAACATTTGTGTGACCGTGTGTATGCAAGACAAATTTGAGCAAATATCCGTCGGAAAAAAATCCACAGTTTTCAGTGGATCCAGCGTGTACGCGGCATTAAGAGTTTTCTTTTCCCCAAATTTGCTGCAAAAATCTGAAAATGTTGGCAAAATTTGCCAGTTTAATCGAAAATGTAGAGTTTTCCTGTTCTTGAAAAATTTCTGCAAATTTTTTTTTTTTGGCAGAATTTTGGTACATTGCGTTGGCATCAATGAAGAAGGCAAAAGGGATTATCTTGAGCACAATGAAGGGTAATTTTTGGTACAAGAACAGGTCCACAATAAATGAAAGAAGCTTTTTTAACCCTTCAAAACCACTGAAGTGTTGCATAGCGTTCAAAGGAGTCAACATTTCACATTTCCTGCAGGTTTCATCTAAAGTAGGCAAATCAAAATCCCATGTCAACAATTTGAGCAGCACGGGTAAGCTGATATGAGAGTTTGTTTCCCCAACATTTTTGCAAACTTTAAAAAGAGCCTTTTTAACCCTTCAAAACCACTAAAAGCCAATGGCTTCCCATTAAAGCCACCCTAAAACTTTTCAGAAGTTTCAGAAGAAAAAGAGGACTCTGATCATCAAAGTCTCGTCTCCAATATCCGTTGCTTAAAGTAAAACTCTGCAATGTTTTGTGGTCAGAGCTTAATGTATTCTTGCTTCTGGGTTAAATAAATTGTAGCGAGATATGCGTCTACTTCATTCTTTTGTTACATAATTACAATGTAGATATAACACTGAAAAAAGTCAACATTTCGCGTTTCCTGAGGCTTTCATCTAGAGGAGGAGAATCAAAATCCCTTGTCAACAGTTTCACTAACACGGGTAAGCTTGAGTAAGAGTTTTCCTTTTACCCAAAATTGCTGCAAAAATCTGAAAATGTTGGCAAAATTTAGAGTTTTCCTTTTCTTGAAAAATTGCTGCAAAAATTGGAAAAATTTGGGCAGAATTTTGGCATCAATGAAGAAGGCAAAAGGATTATCTTGAAGGATCATTTTTGGTACAAGAACAGGTCCACAATAGATTGAGGAAGATTTTTTAACCCTTCAAAACCACTGAAAGCCCATTGCTGCCCATTAAAGCCACCCTAAAACTGACCTACAAAGGAAAACGTTTTAGAAGAAAAAGAGAACTCTGACCATTAAAGTCTCGTCTCCGATATCCGTCGGTTAAAGAAGAACTCGGCAAATTATTGTGGTCAGAGCTTAATGTATTCTTGCTTCCGGGTTAAATAAATTGTAGCGAGATATGTGTATACTTCATTCTTTTGTTACATAATTGCAATGTAGATAACGCTGAAAAAAGTCAACATTTCACTTTCCTGAAGCTTTCATCTAGAGGAGGAAAATCAAAATCCCTTGTCAACAATTTGACCAGAAGGGGTAAGCTAGAGAAAGAGTTTTCCTTTCCCCAAAATTGCTGCAAAAATCTGAAAATTTGGGCAAAATTTTGCAAGTTTGATCTAAATTGAAAAAAAGCTCCGACAACATTTGTGTGACCGTGTGTATGCAAGACAAATTTGAGCGAATATCCGTCGGAAAAAAATCCACAGTGTTCAGTGGATCCAGTGTGTACGCGGCATAAGAGTTTTCTTTTCCCCAAATTTGCTGCAAAAATCTGAAAATGTTGGCAAAATTTGCCAGTTTAATCGAAAATTTCGAGTTTTCCTTTTCTTGAAAAATTGCTGTAAAATTTTGGTACAATGCATTGGCATCAATAAAGAAGGCAAAACGGATTATCTTGAGCATAATGAGGGGTAATTTTTTGGTACAAGAACAGGTCAACAATAGATTAAAGAAGATTATACTTCATTCTTTTGTTACATAATTACATTGTAGATAGTGTTGGAAAAAAAGTCAAAGTTTCAAATTTCCTGAAGCTTTCATCTAGAGAAGGAAAATTAAAATCCCTTGTCAAAAATTTGACCAGCAGCGGTAAGCTAAATTACGAGTTTTACTTTTCTTAAAAAAATTGCTGCAAAACTTGGAAAATTTAGGCAAAATTTTGGTACAGTGCATTGACATAAATGAAGAAGGCAAAAGGATTATCTTGCGCATAATGAAGGGTAATTTCTTGGTACAAGAACAGTTCCACAATAAATTGAAGAAGATTTTTTAACCCTTCAAAATCACTGAAAGCCCATTGCTTCCCGTTAAAGCCACCCTAAAACTAAAAGTTCCAGAAGAAAAAGAGAACTTCGACCATCAAAGTCTCGTCTCCGATATCCGTTGGTTAAAGTAGAACTCGGCAATGTATTGTGGTCAGAGCTCAATGTATTCTTTCTTCCAGGTTAAATAAATTGTAGCAAGTACGAGATATGTGTCTACTTCATTCTGTTGTTACATAATTACAATGTAGATAACGCTGAAGAAAGTCAACGTTTCACTTTCCTGAGGCTTTCATCTAGAGGAGGAGAATCAAAATCCCTTGTCAACAGTTTCACTAACAGGGGTAAGCTAGAGTAATGCCTCGTACGCATGACCGGTTTTCCAGACGAGAAAACCAACATTTTTTAGATTGGTCGGGAAAAATGGTCGTGTGTTTTTCTTTCCCCAAAATTGCTGCAAAAATCTGAAAATGTTGGCAAAATTTTGCCAGCTTAATCTATATTTAGAGTTTTCCTTTTCTTGAAAAATTGCTGCAAAAATTGGAACATTTGGGCAAAATTTAGGTACATTGCATTGGCATCAATGAAGAAGGCAAAATAATTATCTTGAGCATAATGAAGGGTAATTTTGGGTACAAGAACAGGTCCACAATAGATTAAAGAAGCTTTTTTAACCCTTCAAAACAACTATGGGCAAGATTCAGATACATTTGCCCTGGCGCAGCGTATCAGTGATACGCTACGCCGCCGTATCTTACCTGGCGCATTTTCGAATTCACAGCGATTTCGCACCGTAAGTTACGGCGGCGTAGTGTATTTCTCGGTGCGTATTTTAAATTGGGCGGGGGGGGGGCGTGATTCATTTAAATGAAGCGCGTCCCCGCGCCGTCTGAAATGCGCATGCTCCGTTTCGAAAATTCCCGCCGTGCTTTGCACGAAATGACGTCGCACCGACGTAATTTTTTGAACGTAGACGTGAGTTATGTCCTTTCCTATTCACGGACGACTTACGCAAAAAATAAAATAAAAAATTTGACGCGGGAACGACGGCCATACTTTAACATGGCAAGTCTATCTATACGCCACTAAACAGTAGTTTTAACTATACGCCGGGAAAAGCCGACTAGCGACGACGTAAGAGAATGCGACGGCCGCGCGTACGTTCGTGGATCGCCGTAAAAAGCTAATTAGCATACCCGATGCGGAAAACGACGCAAACTCCACCCAGCGGGCGCCGAAGTATTGCACCTACGATCCGAAGGCGTACGCCTGTCGGATCGAAGCCAGAAGCCGTCGTATCTTGGTTTGAGGATTCAAACTAAAGATACGACGCAGCAAATTTGAAAGTACGCCGGAGTATCAGTAGATACGCCGGCGTACTCGCTCTGTGAATCTGGCCCTAAAAGTTCAGTCCTGTGGCTTATCCTGAAATTGATTTTTTTTGCAGCAGCAGTCACTGAGTAACCAATAAAACAAAACAGAAAGTTCACCGGCCTAGTGCATTATCCTCAAATGATGTGTTTTTATCATTAAAAAAATCCTAAGTATAATACTCACAACTCATGAGTCCAAAATGCTAACGCGTTTCGAGGGGCTTCCCTCTTTTCTCAGAGAGCCAGCAAGGCACAGCATGTCCATTAAAGCCAATATGGGCATCTTGGCAGCGACCACCTCTGGGGTCTACTCTCAAGCACAGGAGGTTTTACATGTGTTTGTTGGTTTGGAACTCAATGACCAATGCCGCTGTTACTCAGCCACTAGAGGGAGCACTATCAGGTGTATCTATGCAGTTCCAGTCTGGAAATATGGCTCAGCAAACCTGTAAAGATGTGAAAGTCACTTCAGAATTTGGTTAAGTAATCAAATAATAACTTGAAACGCGCCTTCTCTAAAAATACGCCGCCGTTCCCCTTTAATCCATACAAAGTGCCGTCTCTCTCTCTCTCCCCTCCTCCATTCTGAGCTGTCTTAATTAGAATCTGGAGCGATACTGTCAGATAATACAGTCGGCGGTAATACGCACCTTCAGATAAAATACTCGTCTCTATCAACGGCGGCGAGGGATGGCAGCAACCGGCCCGACTCGGGAACATCGAGATAATATCCTCCATTATTCAAAGTAGACGCAATTTGTCATCTTAATTGATTCCTGTTTGAGTCTCGCGTCACTTCTGAAAACTCCGTCCCCCCCGAAATCTGAAGTCTCAATCTCTCACCTCCTTCACCAGGAAACCAGATTGGAGTTTTTTTTAGCGGGTTATTATTCTTCTGCATTTACCGGAATTCCCCCCCCTCTAGTCTGCGGATTCTCCCCCTAGTGGCGGCTGTGCAATCAGGCATTCAGGCAGCACCCTTCGCTGAACAACTGATGTGAGAATATTCAGAGAGGATGTCATTTTTTTTTATTATTATAAAAAAAATATATATTTTTTATATTCCAAAACAGAGAATATTGGGCCAGATTCACGTAGAATCGCGGCGGCGTAACGTATCCTAGATACATTACACCGCCGCAATTTTTCATCGCAAGTGCCTGATTCACCAAGCACTTGAGATGAAAACCTACGCCGGCGGCCCCTGGCGTAAGGCGGGCCAATTTAAATGGGCGTGTGCCATTTAAATTAGGCGCGCTCCCGCGCCGGACCTACCACGCATGCTCCGTTTCCGAACTCCCGCCGTGCTTTGCGCGCCGTGACGTCATGTTTTTGAACGGCGACGCGCGTAGCGTACTTCCATATTCCCGGATGGCTTACGCAAACGACGTTGATTTTTAAATTTCGACGCGGGAACGACGCCCATACTTTAGACAGCAATACACTTGCTGACTAAAGTTAAGGCACCAAAAAAAAAGTGTAACTTTGCGACGGGAAACTTGACTAGCGGCGACGTAGCGAACGCGAAAAACCGTCGTGGATCCGCCGTAACTCCTAATTTGCATACCCGACGCTGGTTTACGACGCAAACTCCCCCCAGCGGCGGCCGCGGTACTGCATCCTAAGATCCGACAGTGTAAAACAATTACACCTGTCGGATCTTCTGGATATCTATGCGTAACTGATTCTATGAACCAGCCGCATAGATAGAAACAGAGATACGACGCCGTATCAGGAGTAACGCCGTCGTATCTCATTTGTGAATCTGGCCCTGTGTGTCTCCGAGCAACACCGGTGCCGCCGCACCTCTGGCCACATGCGGTACTGCGCACCAACCCCAGAGGCTTGAATCCTGCTCACAAATCGAGTCAAGATTTAAAAAAATTAAATAGCTCATATTGCGAAACGCTCGTAAACCGCGTTCCTCGCAATCCGAGGTTTTACTGTATTTGGTAACAATGTTGCACTAAAAAGTGAAACTTTTTAATAGAAGAAATTCTTCAGATGGGACAACTAAAAAAACAGTAAAAATGATACATTGTGTCTATTTTTTTTCTTCAGTTTTTATATATTTTCTTCCTCAATTATCGGGACAAATCCTGTAACCATCCACATTGATGGGGGGAGGGGGAGAGGGGGGGGCAGCTTTTCCGTAACGGCTTTCCGCTGCTCCGGCGCCGCTCCCCCGACTAATTAATTCCACTTATTTAGCAATCCGAACAGATCTTGTCATTAAGCGCTTTTGCCCATCACATTTCCGAATTAAAAAACATGATATTACATTAATTAATATTTAGAAAACTAATTAGTTTTTATTAATGATCCGACTTCAGCGGCTTTTGTGCGAAATGACGGCGACAACTGACGGCGACGGAGGAGAAAGAAGCTTCTGGAAGCAATTCTGAAAAATTGTCACAAGGAAATGAGCGAAATGTAATGTTGTTTTTTCAGCACGAGCCAATCAGAGTTCAGGAAGGCTGGTAGACCGCTAGACGCCATCATCATAGACGCCATCATCATAGACACCATGTTCATAGACACCATCATCATCATAGACGCCATCATCATAGACGCCATGGTCATAGACGCCATCATCATAGACGCCATGGTCATAGACGCCATCATCATAGACGCCATGGTCATAGACGCCATCATCATAGACGCCATCATCATAGACGTCATGTTCATAGACACCATCATCATAGACGCCATGTTCATAGACGCCATCATCATAGACGCCATCATCATAGACGCCATGGTCATAGACGCCATGGTCATAGACGCCATCATCATAGACGTCATGGTCATAGACGCCATCATCATCAGACGCCATGTTCATAGACGCCATCATCATAGACGCCATGGTCATAGACGCCATCATCATAGACGCCATCATCATAGACGGCATGGTCATAGACGCCATCATCATAGACGCCATCATCATAGACGCCATCATCATAGATGCCATCGTCATAGACGCCATGTTCATAGACGCCATGGTCATAGACGCCATAAACGGTCATAAACGGTTAAATGTTTCTGGCTATCAGACTGTGCCTTCAAAAAGCATGCTGATAGGAGGAGAGAGAGCAGCGTGACAGAGAGATGAGCTCATCACTGTGCCGCTTCTCTTTTCAATGTCCAGTCGCAGGTTGGGGGCTCGTCCGGGATGACCTGGAAGTTTGTTCCTACTACAGAGGAAATAGCTGGATATTGCAACCATAGAAGCCTTTTTTTATTCTTATTTTATCTTTTAACGGTCTATCCTTTTTTTTTATGCTGTTGTTGTGGTCATTATGCCAAAAACTAACAACACCACCCCGTTCAGCGAGGGGCCCGCCGGTGAGCGCCCACCGCCATTATCATTATTATTTTTTGGCCCAGTTTCTGGAGAGATGAAAGGACCGCGGGTCGTCTTTTCTCTCTCCGCTCTCCAAATAATAAAAATGGAATTGCGCCGATAACATCAACAATTTCCTTCCGAGGTTTTTTTTTTTTTTTGCGCCACTTCATCAGCCGGGAATATTAATGTCACAGAGCCGAGAGTCCCATTATTTCCCTTCACTTTATTTCTTTTTTTTTTTAATTGGTAAATTTTCATCACATTCTCAGAAAACGCGCGTCCGCCCCGAGATCGAACGATTCCGAATGCGCTGAAATCTCGCTCCTGTTTCCTGGCTGTAATGAACGCAAATCCAGGCCGCGCTTATTAAACAGACTTTCCCGCCGCATTCTCTCGCCGTTATTTATTGGGCAATAGAAAGACTCGGCCATTAATTAAGCTTCGGATTAGTCACCGGCCAACGATTGGCCGTCACCGGCTCTGGAGACGCCACCTCTTCCTTATTTTCTAATAGAACCACCAATGTCTCATTGAAGAGAACCTGTCATGGGCTCATCAGCCCCTATGTGATAACAATCCGACAAAGTGAAAAAAAAGTGTGCTCATTGGTGGACATTCCCCGCCTTCTCCTCCAACCACTGTGTGCTCATTGGTGGACATTCCCCGCCTTCTCCTCCAACCACTGTGTGCTCATTGGTGGACATTCCCCACCTTCTCCTCCAACCACTGTGTGCTCATTGGTGGACACTCCCCGCCTTCTCCTCCAACCACTGTATGCTCATTGGTGGACATTCCCCGCCTTCTCCTCCAACCACTGTGTGCTCATTGGAGGACATTCCCCGCCTTCTCCTCCAACCACTGTGTGCTCATTGGTGGACATTCCCCGCCTTCTCCTCCCACCACTGTGTGCTCATTGGTGGACATTCCCCGCCTTCTCCTCCAACTCCTGTGTGCTCATTGGTGGACATTCCCTGCCTTCTCCTCCAACCACTGTGTGCTCATTGGTGGACATTCCCCGCCTTCTCCTCCAACCACTGTGTGCTCATTGGTGGACATTCCCCGCCTTCTCCTCCAACCACTGTGTGCTCATTGGTGGACATTCCCCGCCTTCTCCTCCAACCACTGTGTGCTCATTGGTGGACATTCCCCGCCTTCTCCTCCAACCACTGTGTGCTCATTGGTGGACATTCCCCGCCTTCTCCTCCAACCACTGTGTGCTCATTGGTGGACATTCCCCGCCTTCTCCTCCAACCACTGTGTGCTCATTGGTGGACATTCCCCGCCTTCTCCTCCAACCACTGTGTGCTCATTGGTGGACATTCCCTGCCTCCTCCTCCAACCACTGTGTGCTCATTGGTGGACATTCCCCGCCTTCTCCTCCAACCACTGTGTGCTCATTGGTGGACATTCCCCGCCTTCTCCTCCAACCACTATGTGCTCATTGGTGGACATTCCCCGACTTCTCCTCCAACCAATGTGTGCTCATTGGTGGACATTCCCCTCCTTCTCCTCCAACCACTGTGTGCTCATTGGTGGACATTCCCCGCCTTCTCCTCCAACCACTGTGTGCTCATTGGTGGACATTCCCCACCTTCTCCTCCAACCACTGTGTGCTCATTGGTGGACACTCCCTGCCTTCTCCTCCAACCACTGTATGCTCATTGGTGGACATTCCCCGCCTTCTCCTCCAACCACTGTGTGCTCATTGGAGGACATTCCCCGCCTTCTCCTCCAACCACTGTGTGCTCATTGGTGGACATTCCCCGCCTTCTCCTCCCACCACTGTGTGCTCATTGGTGGACATTCCCCGCCTTCTCCTCCAACTCCTGTGTGCTCATTGGTGGACATTCCCTGCCTTCTCCTCCAACCACTGTGTGCTCATTGGTGGACATTCCCCGCCTTCTCCTCCAACCACTGTGAGCTCATTGGTGGACATTCCCCACCTTCTCCTCCAACCACTGTGTGCTCATTGGTGGACATTCCCCGCCTTCTCCTCCAACCACTGTGTGCTCATTGGTGGACATTCCCCGCCTTCTCCTCCAATCACTGTGTGCTCATTGGTGGACATTCCCCGCCTTCTCCTACAACCACTGTGTGCTCATTGGTGGACATTCCCCGCCTTCTCCTCCAACCACTGTGTGCTCATTGGTGGACATTCCCCGCCTTCTCCTCCAACCACTGTGTGCTCATTGGTGGACATTCCCCTCCTTCAACCTGTCTGTGTTGCACTTACACAACTAAGCTACCCACCCGCCCGCTCGCTGTCTCCCGGTCGATCTGGCACTTACCCATTCAGGGTGGCGGGTGACGGGCAGCGGGCTGCAGGCAGCGACTCGTGTTTCCTATCCTCCATCACGGCGGTTTCTGCCATGTGTTTCCTTTCTCCTCCTCCTTTCAGCCAATCAGATGACGGGTCTCAAGACCCGCTTCTTGATTAGCCTGAGAGGAGGAACAGTGTGGCGACAGCGAATATTCATTCGCTATTGTCACACAACAGGGTAGGCTTTTGGGGCGCAATGCTCTGCGCCCCGAGCCCACCCTTTTTTGGAGCCAATTAGAGCATCAGGCTCTAATCACATGCTTAAAAAAAAACACCCCCCTCCATTGGAATCCATGGTCTGGCGCCCTGTTATGTAGATCAGGGGGCAGAACACGCGGATAGGGGGGTATTTAAAAAATATCACGATTCCATAAAATATCATCGCCGACAAAATTCTGCGGCGAGGAAAAGGGCAAAAGAAAAATCTTCAGCGGCGGCGCTCCGTCCCCCTCCCTCAATTTTTCCATAGTTTAGAAATAGAAATTACATTGAAGGGACTTTGACCCGCGCGTCAGCATTTTTTTTACTTGGAAAAAGAAATTGTGCCGCAACGTTCATAAACAGTCGCAATGGACGCCAAAAACCCGCTAATACAGTTGACAGATTCTATAACCTGGGTTTATTCCCCCCCCCGCTGGCGGTGGCGTCCAGTGCGCTGGCGGTGCATTATTCCGTATTACATCAAAATGTAATTTATGCCGCGGACTGCGTCGCGCCTCCTAGCGATCTGGAAAAAAGGCATCCCGCTTGTTATTGTATCTCTAATACGATTCTCTTTGCAAAAAAAGCGGAAAACAAAAAAAAAGAGAAGAGCGCTGCGAGCTTTGAATGGAAAGCGTCTGATTGATAAGCCGGCTGCCGCCGAACTCCGCTCCCGCTAATTGCCTTTCAAATGCCCTCATTAATCAAACGCGCGAGAAAATCTGACGGGAGGGCCTGTCACTGAAATCGCTCGCTCCTCGCCCCGCTCACCTCCCAGCGTGGCGCCAAACTCTGGCCTTTCCAATGGAGCGCAGGCGTCCGCTCGCCCCCACGCCGCCGCCCCGCGCACCTGGGCTTAGGCATTCGGAAAGGTCCGAAAACCCTTCCCCCGCTCCCCCGAGTCCAATTTATCTGTTATTTAATAATTCATAACTTTCATCTTTGTAAATGAGCGTTCCGCACGACAACGCGGATAAACAAATTTAATTAGGCTTCTGCTTTTTTATTTATTTTTTTTCTTCCCTCCCTCGAACACGTAGCCACCTACAGCAGCCAAAACCAGACGACGAGCGATTGGCGCGACGGCGCCGCCTTCTTATCCGGTGCCAAATCACAGCACGACGCGCCGCCGTACCGCTGCAAGTGATTTCCGCGCCAGACTTCACGACCGTCGGGTTGCCGATACTAATAGGCCCCTTGAGCGGGAATTTGAGAGAGAAAAAAAGAAAGAAAAAAAAGTTGGCGGCGTAAAGAACACGCAAGCGGCGTTGAAACGCTCCGACGGTTCGGAGTTTACTCCGCCGAAAACTTTTCTCAAGAATAATAATAAAAAAAAAGAGATACTTTTGTTGTTTGCGAGCCGCGATTGGTCACATCCGACGGGATACTCCGGAGGCCGCGCTGACAATGTGGGACGCAAAGACGTGAATATTTCAATAGATGGACGCCAAGACGAAAAAAAATGATTTAGTCGCTTCTCTAGTCTGTCTGAAAAAAACTTTTTTAACCCCTTCCATACCGGGGGGCACTTACGCACCTTCCCGCCCAGGCCAATTATTAGCTTTCAGCGCTGTCGCAATTTGAATGACAATTGCGCGGTCATGCTACACTGTACCCAAATGACACTTTTATAATTTTTTTTTCCACAAATAGAGATTTCTTTTGGTGGTATTTGATCACCTCCTGCGATTTTTATGTTTTGCGCAACAACTAAAAAAAGACCGAAATTTTTGAAAAAAAAATACGTTTTTATTTTTTTTCTGTACATTTTTTTGAAAATAAGTACGTTTTCTTCTTCAATTATGGGCACTGATACGGCGGCACTGGTGGGCACCGATGAGGTGGCACTGGTGGGCACCGATGAGGTGGCACTGGTGGGCACCAATGAGGTTGCACTGATAGGCACCGATGAGGTGGCACTGATGGGCAACGATAGGCGGCACTGATTGGCACTGATAGGCGGTGCTGGTATGCTGCACTGATGGGCACTCATAGGCGGCACTGATGGGCACTCATAGGCGGCACTGATGGGCAATCATGGGCGGCACTTATGGATGGCACTGATGGGCACTTATGGGTGGCACAGATAGGCACTGATAGGTGGGCACTGGGCATAGATAGGCACTAAGAGGTGGCACTGATGGACATGGGGGGGAATGATGGACACTGAGTGACACTGAGGGGTGGCACTGATGGTATTGCTGGGCATCATTACAGTCAGTGCCCATGTTGCCAGCCAGTGCCCATTTGTGGGTACTGATTGGCATCAATTGTATTCAATTTATTTTTATTTTTTATCTATTTGTGCTCTATTGAGCACCGGGGGGCACTCCCTGGTGGTCCAGAGTGGGGATCCGGGGGGGGGGGAAGCTGCGCTGATAAATTATTAGCGCAAACCCCCCCTGTCAGGAGAGCCGCCGATCGGCTCTCCTCTACTCGCGTCTGTCAGACGCGAGTGAGGAAGAGCCGATCAACGGCTCTTCCTGTTTACATCGGGATCAGCCGTGATTGTACACGGCTGATCACGTGGTAAAGAGTCTCCGCCGGAGGATCTTTACCGAGATCGGAGATGCAGGGTGTCAGGCTGACACCCTGCGTCACCGATCGGCCGCGCTGCGCGCCCCCACGAGCACGCATCGCCATGAGATCCTGCAGGACGTCGATAGACGTCCAGTCAGGATTTCACAACCACTTCCCGGATGTCAATTGACCATTGACCGGGCGCGAAAAGGTTAAAGATGGCCGTGAGGGGGCCCCATTGGGAAGGGAGCGCTCACTTTGTAGTACAGTGGAACCTCGGATTGCGGGAAACGCGGTTAACTAGCGTTTTCGCAATACAAGCGCTGTATTTCTAAAAATCCTTACCTCAGTTTGCAAGTGTTGTCAAGGCAGGATTCAGGCCAAAGTGGTGTGCAGTACCGGGTGCCTTGAGGTGGGGGGGGGGGGGGGCGACAGAGCCAAACGAACCTCGGAAAGGCTTGGGAATGGAGTCTTTCCGAGGTTTGTCGAGGTCAGCCCAGCTGTCCTGGGGCCTTTCCGTGTGTTCTCGAGCCTCTCCGGCCCCCCCCCCCCCAACCTTGGCCACATGCGGAATTGCATGCCATTGAAGTCAACGCAGAAAGAATTATTTTCGTTTCCATTGACTTCTATGGGGGAACTCGCTTTGATATGCGAGTGCTTTGGATTACGAGCGTTCTCCTGGAACGGATTATCCTCGTACTCCGAGGTTCCGATGTACTGATAACGGAACCAATTTGTTACATATATCCTGTAGGGGCCCCATGAATATTTTTTAACCACTTAAGGACCCTTTCACGCCGATATAAGTCGGCAGAATGGCACGGCTGGGCACAATCACGTACCTGTACGCGTCTCTTTAAGCCCAGCCGTGGGGTCGCGAGGGCGCCGCCGGCGGTGTACTCGCGACCCAGTCCGAAGCTCCGTGACCACACCTGCAATCGGTCCCCGGAGCTGAAGAACGGGGAGAGGTGTGAGTGTAAACACAGCTTCCCCGTTCTACATTGTGGCAGTGACATTGATCGTCTGTTCCCTGATATAGGGAAAGACGATCAATGACATCACATGTCCAGCCCCGCCCCTTACAGTTAGAAACACATATGAGGTCACACTTAACCCTTACAGCGCCCCCTAGTGGTTAACTCCTTCACTGCCAGTGTCATTTTCACAGTAATCAGTGTATTTTTATAGCATTTTTCGCTGTGAAAATGACAATGGTTCCAAAAATTTGTCAAAATTGTCCGATGTGTCCGCCATAATGTCGCAGTCATGAAAAAAATCGCTGATCGCCGCCATTAGTAGTAAAAAAAAATATTAATAAAAATGTAATAAAACTATCCCCTATTTTGTAAACGCTATAAATTTTGCGCAAACTAACCGATAAACGCTTATTGCGATTTTTTTTAGAAGAATACGTATCGGCCTAAACTGAGGGAAATTTATTTTTTTTAGATATTTATGGGGATATTTATTATAGCAAAAAGTAAAAAAATATTCTTAATTTTTTTAATTGTCGCTCTATTTTTGTTTATAGTGCAAAAAAAATAAAAACCGCAGAGGTGATCAAATACCACCAAAAGAAATCTCTCTTTGTGGAGGGAAAAGGACGCCAATTTTGTTTGGGAGCCACGTCGCACGACCGCACAATTGTCAGTTAAAGCGACGCAGTGCCCAATCGCAAAAAGGGTCCTTAACCTGCATAATGGTCCGGGTCTTAAGTGGTTAATGACACAATGTGGCCCTCTCAGGGATCCCGGATCTGCTCCATGGATGATGCCAGACGGGGCTCGGGGGCCCCACACAGCTCTCATAGAAGTCAATGGGGTAGATTCAGGTAGGGGCACGCAATGATACGGCGGTGCAGCGTATAGTCTTTACGCTACGCCGCCGTCACTTACAGGAGCAAGTGCAGTATTTACAAAGCACTTGCTCCGTAAGTTGCGGCGGCGTAGCGTAAAAGGGGCCGGCGTAAGCGCGCTTAATTCAAATGTGGAAGGGGGGGGGCGTGTTTTATGTAAATTTATGATGACCTGACGTGATTGACGTTTTGTACGGCATGCGCCGTCCGTGTACATATCCCAGTGTGCATTGCTTCCAAGTACGGCGCAACGACGTATTGGTTTCAACGTGAACGTAAATTACGTCCAGCCCTATTCGCGAACGACTTACGCAAACGACGTAAAAAATTCAAATTTTGAAGCCGGAACGACGTCCATACTTAACATTGGCTGCGCCTCCTAATAGCAGGAGCAACGAACGCCGGGCGCACGTACGTTTGTGAATCGGCGTATCTAGGAAATTAGCATATTCTACTGCGACAACGGATGCGCCCCTAGCGGCCAGCGGCAGAATGCACCCTAAGATACGACGGCGTAAGAGACTTATGCCAGTCGTATCTTAGGCTAGAGTCAGCGTATCTAGCTTTCTGAATACAGAAAGTAGATACGCCGGCGCAGATTTGAATTTACGCGGCGTATCTATGGATACGCCGGCGTAAATTCTCTGTGAATCTACCCCAATGAGCGGAGGGTCTTCATTGGTCGGACGGCCTTTCTCTGTCAGTGGAGCTGATCTCTTCCCCCGGAGAACCTCCTTAAACTCCTCCCCCCGATTCGGCGCTGACAGCGCTTCGTTAACCGGGAAGACGCGACGCTTTGATCTCGCTCGCCGTTCCAATCAGCCATCTAATATATAAATAGCTCATTTTTCTGATCGCAATAAAGATTTCTTCTCGCTCTTCTCCCTTTTCCGAGGCTATTTCCCCCCCCCCTGTTCTCTACGTCTGGAGAAACCCCCCCTCCCCGCCCCCCCCCGAGCCCGGCGGACTTCTCGGCGAAATGTTCTCGCCGCTAATGGGAATGTTTAAAAGATTGGCTGAAAGTTCACACGTTGAGAGCGCGATCCGTCTCTCCGCGCTTTTCCCGACCGATTAACATTTCAAAAGCGTTCTAAACGTTTTCAAGTGGAGAGCGGCGCAAAGTGGGGAATGATAATAATTGGGAGACTCTTAATTTTTTTTTTCAAGGGCTGTCGGTGCTCAATTACGCCGCGAAAAGGCGATCGCTTTCCGACGCTCGCCAATAAAAATAATAAACGCTTTACCAATCCGCAAACCTAAAAATAGGCGCCGGGCGTTTCTTAGTCTGTTTGTTTTTAAAAGGTGTCGCCGGATTGTCGGCGCTGATTGTAGCGCCGGGGTCCTCGGGCGCCGACAGGCGAGCCCAACCGCGCTGGGGGAGAAGCGGTGGAAACGCGCTGATCTTTGCCGCCGCGCAGGGAAATGAACCCGACGAGGATAAAATCTGCGGCTGGTTTGAACGGATCAAATTGACTTTGATTGCGGAGGAACCGCCGCAAATAAACGGACAGATTTTTTGGACGAATGAAAAGTTCCGTCTTAAACTTTCCTTTTTTGGTAACTTCATGAATCCCGGACTTTCCCCAACATGCAGCAATGGCTCCGCCTCTTTTATCATTACAAAGCCGTCCTTGAGCTCTTATCAGTGACTTTGCCTAGGCTGAGATGATGTCGTCAGTCTGCTGCAGCCAGGAGTAAGCATTTCCTCAGTCTCCCCTCCCAGTGAGTCGTTTTTACTATCAAGGCATTGTATAATTCTGCTGGAAAAAATGGAGAAAGAGAAAAGCCGTGGCGGTAAAAGTCGCTCCCTCTGTGCGATTAAATATACATTGGAAACAATTCTATATATAAATAAAATAAAACCTAAAGAGATGAGGGTCTCGGGCGCGGGCCGCGGCGGTGTCGAGTTAGAATATTGCGTTAATCTATTTTGTGCGGTTTTTTCCTCCTCGGCGGAGTCTGCGCTCGCCGTGCATTATTGTACTTAATAAAACATTCATAGCGTTTGCATCTCTGCGGCTCCTCCCCCTCGCCGCGCTCCATCCTTCATCTGATAATAACGGCTGATTTATAGCGCGCCTTTAAATATTGCAGCAGCCGCAGCGGAGAGCGACCCGCGGCTCCGACCGCCTTAAAGCGTCCGCAAACTGGAAATACGACATCTGACTGATGCCCATCATTATCATCATCATCCTCACCATCATCATCCTCATTATCATCATCATCCTCATCATTATCCTCATCATCATCCTCATCCTTATCCTCATCATCCTCATCATCATCCTCATCACATCATCCTCATCATCATCCTCATCATACTCATCATCCTCATCATCATCATCATCATCATCCTCCTCATCATCATCATCATCCTCCTCATCATCATCATCATCATCATCATCATCATCATCATTATCATCATCATCCTCATCACATCATCCTCATCATCATCCTCATCATACTCATCATCCTCATCATCATCATCATCATCATCATCATCCTCATCATCATCATCATCATCCTCCTCATCATCATCCTCATCATCATCATCATCATCATTATCATCCTCATCATCATTATCATCATCATCCTCATCATCATCATCCTCATCATCATCCTCATCCTTATCCTCATCATCCTCATCATCATCATCATCATCATCATCATCATCCTCATCATCATCATCATCATACTCATCATCATCATCATCATCCTCATCATCATCATCCTCATCATCATCCCCATCATCCTCCTCCTCCTCCTCCTCATCATCATCCTCATCATCATCATCATCCTCATCATCATCATCATATCATCATCATCCTCATCATCCTCATCATCATCCTCATCCTCCTCCTCCTCATCATCATCATCCCATCATCATCCTCATCATCATCATCATCATCATCCTCATCATCATCATCCCCATCATCATCCTCCTCCTCCTCATCATCATCATCATCCTCATCATCCCCATCATCATCCTCCTCCTCCTCATCATCATCATCCTCCTCCTCATCCTCATCATCCTCATCATCCTCATCATCATCCTCATCATCATCATCCTCATCATCATCCTCATCATCATCATCATCATCCTCATCATCCTCATCATCATCCTCATCATCATCATCATCATCATCATCCTCATCATCCTCATCATCATCCTCATCATCATCATCATCATCATCCTCATCATCATCCTCATCATCATCCTCATCATCATCATCATCCTCATCCTCTGTGTCCCGACTCCCGAATGAATGGAAGCAAACATTCATTGATGGTCACTGGTGAGGCTGCATTGATGGGCGCTGGTGAGGCTGCATTGATGGGCACTATGAAGGACCCATGAGGTGCCTCCACCTCCAAACAGAGAAGGTCCACCCCGTTCCATGACCACCACTGACCTCGCTATTATTCACAGGCGGTTCAGTCGTTTTTCCCGGTGAGGCGTCCTTACAAAACGTTGTGCCGTCAGTAATAGTTCCTGACCAGTTGTCCATAAAAACAATTACATTTTTGCCCCCCCTCCACCCGGTTCCCCCTCCCCCTGGTTCCCCTCCCCCCGGTTCCCCCTCCCCTGGTTCCCCTCGCCTCCCCTCCCCCCCGGTTCCCCTCGCCTCCCCTCCCCCCCGGTTCCCCTCCCCCCGGTTCCCCCTCCCCCGGTTCCCCTCGCCTCCCCTCCCCCCCGGTTCCCCTCCCCCCGGTTCCCCTCGCCTCCCCTCCCCCGGTTCCCCTCGCCTCCCCCCGGTTCCCCCTCCCCCGGTTCCCCTCGCCTCCCTTCCGCAGAATGATAATAATTTGGCGTTCCCCGAGCCACGTCCTGTCACTCTCGGCGGCCTTCTCTCTCTTTTCTATTAGAGAGGAGTGAGAATTCCCATTAATAACAGAACTTGACCTCCGTCTCCAATCTTCATGCCAAAATGAAAAATGCCGAAGCCTTTGGGAGTTTATGAAATCTCTTTACGGAGACGATTTTCAATTGTGTAACAACTGGAGCTTGTAAATGTGTTTTCTCTCTCTGTGTGTCCATTTCATGGCTGGTATTATCTGTTCTCCTCGGATGTCTGACTTCGCCGCCGCAAAACGCGCGTGATCGAGAGCCCGCCGCACCTGTGTGTATTGTGTGTATACTGTATTTATGTGTGTAGATAGGTATCTGTATGTATGCGTGTATAATATATATGTATGTGTGTGTATATACTGTATATTAGTGGAGGCTGGTCCTCAGAATTGACCAGTGAGGACAATGACTCCCTGATGAAGGAGGAGCTTTGAGCCGAAATGCGTAGATTTTATTTCCTATAAAGACCTCCTGGGCTTAGACAAAGTGCAACTCTCATCCTTTCTATATTCTTCACAGCACTTTGGGGGCCCTTAGGGACACCCCAGTTGACAGAAAGTGGCTTTAAGGAGGGACTCACTCTCTGACCAAAACTCTTATGCTGCCCTGATCTCCGAAAGGTCCACTTTATCACCCAGGATCGTTCCTACTCTCCAAAATAAAGATGTAAAAAGGTGGAGCTCCACTTTATCACTCTGGATCATTCAAGAGAAAAAGACCATGAGCTTCAGGGGCTCAAAATTTACCAGTAAGGACAATGACTCCCTGATGAAGGAGGAGCTTTGAGCCGAAATTCGTCGATTTTTTTTCCTATAAAGACCTCCTGGGCTTAGACCAGTTGCAACTCTCATCCCTTCTATATTCTTCACAGTACTCTGGGGCCCTCTAGAGACACCCCAGTTGACAGAAAGCGGCTTTAAGGAGGGACCCACTCTCTGACCAACACGTTTATGTTGAGGACAATGACTCCCTGATGAAGGAGGAGCTTTGAGCCAAAATCCGACGATTTTTTTCCTATAAAGACCTCCTGGGCTTAGACCAGTTGCAACTCTCATCCTTTCTATATTCTTCACAGTACTCTGGGGGGCCCTTAGGGGCACCCCAGTTAACAGAAAGTGGCTTTAAGGAGGGACCCACCCTCTGACCAACGCGTTTATGTTGCCCTCATCTCCGAAAGGTCCACTTTATCACCCAGGATCGTTCCTACTCTCCAAAATAAAGATGTAAAAAGGTGGAGGTCCACTTTATCACTCGGGATCATTCAAGAGAAAAAGACAATGAGCTTCAGGGGCTCAAAATTGACCAGTGAGGACAATGACTCCCTGATGAAGGAGGAGCTTTGAGCCGAAATCCGTCTATTTTTTTCCTAAGATCATTCCTACTCTTCAAAATAAAGATGTAGAAAGGTGGAGGTCTACTTTATCACCCGGGATCGTTCCTACTCTCCAAAATAAGGATGTAGAAGGTCGGAGGTCCACTTTATCATTCGGGATCATTCAAGAGAAAAGGCCAACACGTTTTTGTTGACTTCCTCTCCGAAAGGTCTACTTTATCACTCGGGATTGTTCCTTCTTTCCAAAATAAAGAGAACCTCCACCTTTCTACATTCTTATCACCCGGGATCGTTCCTACTCTCCAAAATAAGGATGTAGAAAGGCGGAGGTCCACTTTATCACTCGGGATCATTCAAGAGAAAAGGCCAATTGGCTTCAGGTCCTTATAATTGACCAGTGAAGACAATGACTCCCTGATGAAGGAGGAGTTTTGAGCCGAAATGTGTAGATTTTTTCCTGGGCATAAACCAGTTGCAACTCTCATCCTTTCTATATTCTTCACAGTACTCTGAGGGCCCTTAGGGACATCCCAGTTGACAGAAAGTGGCTTTAAGGAGGGACCCACCCTCTGACCAAAACGTTTATGTTGCCCTCATCTCCGAAAGGTCCACTTTATCACCCGGGATCGTTCCTACTCTCCAAAAAAAGGATGTAGAAAGGTGGAAGTCGACTTTATCACTTGGGATCATTCAAGAGAAAAAGACAAGGAGCTTCAGGGGCTCAAAATTGACCAGTGAGGACAATGACTCCCTGATGAAGGAGGAGCTTTGAGCCAAAATCCGTCTATTTTTTTCCTAAGATCATTCCTACTCTCCAAAATAAGGATGTAGAAAGGTCGGAGGTCCACTTTATCACTCGGGATCATTCAAGAGAAAAGGCCAATTGGCTTTAGGTCCTCAGAATTGACCAGTAAGGACAATGACGCCCTGATGAAGGAGGTATTTGGGCCGAAATGCGTATATTTTTTTCCTATAAAGAACTCCTGGGCTTAGACCAGTTGCAACTCTCATTCTTTCTATATTCTTCATAGTACTCTGGGGCCCCCTAGGGACACCCCAGTTGACAGGGGGACCCACCGTCTGACCAACACGTTTTTGTTGACCTCCTCTCCGAAAGGTCCACTTTATCATTCGGGATCATTCAAGAGAAAAGGACGATTGGCTTCAGGTCCTCAGAATTGACCAGTGAGGACGAAGACTACCTGATGAAGGAGGAGTTTTGAGCCGAAATGTGTAGATTTTTTCCTGGACTTAGACCAGTTGCAACTCTCATCCTTTCTACATTCTTCACAGTACTCTGGGGGGCCCTTAGGGACACCCCAGTTGACAGAAAGTGGCTTTAAGGAGGGACTCACCCTCTGACCAACGCGTTTATGTTGCCCTCATCTCCGAAAGGGCCACTTTATCACCCAGGATCGTTCCTTCTTTCCACAATGAGGATGTAGAAAGGTCGGAGGTCCACTTTATCACTCGGGATCATTCAAGAGAAAAGGCCAATTGGCTTCAGGTCCTCAGAATTGACCAGTAAGGACAATGACTCCCTGATGAAGGAGGAGCTTTGAGCCAAAATCTTTCGATTTTTTCCTGGTATCGTTCCTACTCTTCAAAATAAGGATGTAGAAAGGTGGAGGTCGACTTTATCACCCGGGATCATTCAAGAGAAAAAGACAATGAGCTTCAGGGGCTCAAAATTGACCAGTGAGGACAATGACTCCCTGATGGAGGAGCTTTGAGCCGAAATCCGTCGATTTCTTTCCTATAAAGACCTCCTGGGCTTAGACCAGTTGCAACTCTCATCCCTTCTGTATTCTTCACAGTACTCTGGAGGGACCCACTCTCTGACCAACGCGTTTATGTTGAGGACAATGACTCCCTGATGAAGGAGGAGCCTTGAGCCGAAATCCGTCCATTTTTTTTCTTATAAAGACCTCCTAGGCTTAGACCAGGTGCAACTCTCATCATTTCTATATTCTTCACAGTACTCTGAGGGCCCTTAGGGACACCCCCAGATGACGGAAAGCGGCTTTAAGGAGCGACCCACTCTCTGACCAACGCGTTTATGTTGAGGACAATGACTCCCTGATGAAGGAGGAGCTTTGAGCCGAAATCCGTCAATTTTTTTCCCTATAAAGACCTCATAGGCTTAGACCAGGTGCAACTCTCATCCTTCCTATATTCTTCACAGTACTCTGGGGGGCCCTTAGGGACACCCCCAGTTGACGGAAAGCGGCTTTTAGGAGGGACCCACCCTCTGACCAACGCGTTTATTTCGCCCTCATCTCCGAAATAAGGAACATTTTCTATTTATATCACTCTAAACTCCGCTCATCCGCCGAGAATTAGTGCCGAGATGACATTTTCTCGAGCTGTAAAACCCGCGAGATGAAACATAAAATTTGGAAAGTTCCATCAGAAACTATTTGGCTCATCCAAGGAGACCTTAAAGTAACGAGGCGCAAAACCGCAAAAAAAAGCTGAAACCCGTGAAAAGAGTCGTGTAAAAAATTCAGCAGCAAAAGAAAAAAAAAGAAACCTCCACCCTCCCCTCCCCCTCCTTTGCCCTGCGTCGGGGACCGCCGCTCTATAATGATAATGAGCTGCTATTAGAAATGCATAGAGCGGCCTCGTCGCCATCCGTCAAAACGCAGTCGAAACTGCCCCACCCCCTCTCCTTCCTCCGTACGCCAGCGCGGTATTGGCCGTCAGATAATAAGGATTGATAAAATGGAAGGTCCTAAATGTTAAAAATGCTTGTATCGATTAGCGCGCACCTTCGTAATGAAAGCGCGGGGCCCGGGGACAAGAGCCATGGATCATTGTGACAATTCCTCCGCAGATTGCCAAAGAGACAAAGCGAGGACAATTAATCCCGGCGAGTCGCGAATCGCAAATAACGGACTCGCCAGCTCATTACATCCTGACCTTGCTAAACGGCCTTCACGGCGCCGCTGACCCCTCACTATCTGAAAAGTTTATAATGTGTCTGATTGAGAAATCACAGCCGCCGCCTCTTCCGCGGAGGGGTTTCGTTTTTTCTTCGTGGCGGCGATCGCAGCTGTTTGTGGTGCGAGTCGGGGGGATAAGGAACGCATTGAGGAGTCGATGAATATACAGTGCTGTGAAAAAGTATTGACCCCCCTTCCTGATTTTTTTATTACATTTTCTTGCATATTTCTCACACTTCAGATCATCAACCAGATGTTATTATTACACAAAATGCAGTTTTTAAATGATGATTCGTTAGGGTAAGGGTTCAGGTTAGGGTTGGGGTTTAGGGTTGGGGTTAGGGTTGGGGTTAGGGTTAGGGTGGGGGTTAGGGTTGGGGTTGGGGTTAGGGTTGGGTTTGGGGTTAAATTTAGGGTTAGAGTTAGGGTTCAGCTTAGGGTTAGGGTTCGGCTTAGGGTTCAGTTTAGGGTTAGGGTCGGGGTTAGGGTTGGGGTTAGGGTTAGGGTTGGGGTTGGGGTTAGAGTTAGGGTTAGAGTTAGGGTTCAGCTTAGGGTTCAGTTTAGGGTTCAGGTTAGGGTTGGGGTTGGGGTTAGGGTTGGGGTTAGGGTTAGGGTTGGGGTTAGGGTTGGGGTGGGGGTTAGAGTTGGGGTTAGGGTTGGGGTTAGGGTTGGGGTTAGGGTTGGGGTTGGGGTTAGGGTGGGGGTTAGGGTTGGGGTTAGAGATAGGGTTAGAGTTAGGGTTCAGCTTAGGGTTAGGGTTGGGGTTGGGGTTAGGTTTAGAGTTAGGGTTAGAGTTAGGGTTCAGGTTAGGGTTAGAGTTGGGGTTGGGGTTAGGGGTTAGTGTTAGGGTGGGGGTTAGGGTTAGGGTTGGGGTTGGGGTTAGGGTTGGGGTTAGGGTTGGGGTTAGTGTTAGGGTTGGGGTTAAGGTTGGGGTGGTGGTTAGGGTTGGGGTTTGGGTTGGGGTTTTTGGTTAGGGTTGGGGTTAGGGTTGGGGTTAGAGTTTGGCTTAGAGTTAGGGTTCAGCTTAGGGTTATGGTTGGGGTTGGGGTTAGGGTTAGAGTTAGGGTTAGAGTTAGGGTTCAGGTTAGGGTTAGGGTTGGGGTTAGGGTTAGGGTTAGGGTGGGGGTTAGGGTTGGGGTTAGGGTTGGGGTTGGGGTTAGGGTTGGGGTGGTGGTTAGGGTTTGGTTGAGGGTTGGGGTTAGGGGTTAGGGTTAGAGTTAGGGTTCAGCTTAGGGTTCAGCTTAGGGTTAGGGTTCGGCTTAGGGTACAGGTTAGGGTTGGGGTTAGGGTTGGGGTTGGGGTTAGGGTTAGAGTTAGGGTTCAGCTTAGGGTTAGGGTTCAGCTTAGGGTTCAGGTTAGGGTTAGGGTTGGGGTTAGGGTTGGGGTTAGGGTTGGGGTTAGGGTTAGGGTTAGAGTTAAGGTTCAGTTTAGGGTTAGGGTTCAGGTTAGGGTTTCCCATTGAATAATATGGCTACCACTCAGGAATTGGAACAGGGACCTCCCCCAAAGGTCAACGGTAAGAAGGCGGGTTCCCAGAGGTCAAAGGTCACAGGGCGCGGCTGACCCACCCCCACCAAAGTGTACCGCCTACCCAAATAAGTCGGGGAATGACCTGCCAGGCTGCATGCTTGGAGTCTGGTATGGATTTTGGGGGGGGGCCCTCGCTGGTTAAAAAAAATCTATTGTCGGCAATGATATTGTATTGCCGGAAATTTTAATGTGATTTGACTCATTTTCTTTATAAATGTTCACGCTGCATAGCATCCTGAGTACTCAGGGCCAATAGCCAACATTACGGACGTTTTAAAGGTTGTAAAGGTCTTCTGCCGGGCTCCTCCGCTATCTTCTGCCCGCTCTTTTACTAGCGTTGGCCCGGTCTTCTCCGGCGTCTTCTTCCGATGTTGACTCCCTTTCCCGTTGTAATGCCGCGTGCACGGTGCGCAACGACTTATGTAGGCATGGGGTGGAGTCACCGGTGACCCTGCCCCTTATGACGTCACAGTGCCAAAGCACCAACCCCCCCATGTTGAGGGCATGTGGCTTGGTATGGCCTAGGAGGGGGGGTGCTCGCTCGCCCCCCTTTTCTGACCTGTCGGGCTGCATGCTTGGATAAGGGTCTGGTTTGGATCCTGGGGAAACTCCCACGCCATTTTTTTTGGTGTGGGGGTTCCCCTTAAGATCCATACCAGGTCTGGTATCGTCCTGGGGGGAACCTCCCAGAATTATTATTTTTTACATTTTCGCAGGGTTCCCCCTTCAAGATTCTCCGCACACGAGCCGCCTCGCAAATCGGATCATCTTAATCCGACTTCTGGTGCGACCTCTATTCAAATCAATGGGCTCCCATAGGGAACCATTGATTTTGAATAGAGAAAGAAAAACGCGGCTGAAAGCTAGCACGGTGAAAACGTGCATTGAACTCAATGCAAAACGCGTGGGAAAAAAATCGCATTAAAAACGTCGCTTTTTTCCTGGCGTCTGTACTACCTTTACAACCCGTTTTTTTAGAACTCGGGAGGTATTAAGGGAGGAAACGCACGTTTGCAATGCGTTGTGGTGACGTTCATTTAGAATGACGTCCCTGCACAGCGCTGATGCACGTGCGTTGCAGTACGCCACAACGAATGGTAATGCGGCACCGTGTCTTGTGGCGCACGGCGTTGGAAAACATGTTTCATGTCCATATTCCGGTTTGCTCTCACACGTTGGCTTTCCATTTATAATGAATAATCAAGTCAGTGGAATTGGTTGTCCTTCAACCCCCCCCCCCCCGTCAGCACATATCGGCAATATGGATGTGAACGCAGATGTTGTGGGGGGGGGATGAAGGAGCTTCTTTAATGCTGAATTTCAAACTGAGATAGTTTTTTTTTTTTTTACAATCTATTACTACTGAGTGTCGCCGCCTAGTGGTAGACGTAGGAAATCGACATCACAGTCATAGAGAGACATCAGTTTTGTGAATTCTGACATTTGGAAGTGTGACCCATGTATGTTATATTAGAGGAAGGCAAAGTAAATTCAAAGCGAACTGCAAAGGGGTCTTCAAGGGCCTCTTATATTAAACACTAACCCCCCCCCCCCTGCCGCACAATGCTCCAATTAAAAAAATCTCAGTGAGAGAAAATTCTAATAAAATTTGGAAATTGTCACCTTACGGCTTTTTTTGGGGGGGCGGCAAACACCCCACCCCCGGTCAGTTGGTAGCACTTATCCCATCGCTTCACCAGCCAACACACTTCGGGGGTCTCTTCCGACTTCTCCGCTCTCTCCCGCTCTTCGGTTCTTCTCTCACTCTTCGGTTCTTCTCCCGCTCTTCGGTTCTTCTCTTACTCTTCGGTTCTTCTCTCGCTCTTCTGTTCTTCTCTCACTCTTCGGTTCTTCTCTCGCTCTTCGGTTCTTCTCTCGCTCTTCTGTTCTTCTCTCGCTCTTCAGTTCTTCTCTCACTCTTCTGTTCTTCTCTCACTCTTCGGTTCTTCTCTCGTCCTTCGGTTCTTCTCTCGCCCTTCGGTTCTTCTCTCGCTCTTCGGTTCTTCTCTCGCTCTTCTGTTCTTCTCTCACTTTTTCGGGTTCTTCTCTCACTCTTCGGTTCTTCTCTCACTCTTCTGTTCTCCTCTCACTCTTCGGTTCTTCTCTCACTCTTCGGTTCTTCTCTTGCTCTTCGGTTCTTCTCTCGCTCTTCGGTTCTTCTCTCACTCTTCGGTTCTTCTCTCACTCTTCAGTTCTTCTCTCGCTCTTCGGTTCTTCTCCCACTCTTCGGTTCTTCTCCTGCTCTCCGATGTCTTCTGCCGGGCTCCTCCGCTATCTTATTTTTTTTGAGGGGGCGGGGCAGCAAACAGTACACCACCAACAATCACCATCTCCCCACCCCCCGGTCAGATGGTAGCACTTATCCCATCGCTTCACCAGCCAACACAGGTTTTTAAAGTAATTTATTAGGCAGCTCCGGTGGTCTCTTCTGACTTCGGGGGTCTCTTCTGACTTCAGGGGGTCTTCTTCTGACTTCTCCGCTCTCTCCGGCCTCTTTTCTCGCCATTTGGTTCTTCTCCCGCCCTTTGGTTCTTCTCCCGCTCTGATGGCCTGATGAAGGGACACGAATGTCCAGAACGCGCGCATCCTCCCGCGCCCGGAAGTGACGTCATTTACGCAGCACACCTGGAAACCAGCTCCCTTTTCTTTGGTTCCGAGGGCGTTTGGTCCCCCGCCGACGCTGCCGCCTGTGGCAAGGAAGTCTCTGCTATCAAAGCGCGAGTGATGATCACCACCACCCGGATCCCCGCGGATGACAGCACTTACATTCCCATGCTCAATTTTACACCTGCTTTGTGAGTAGGTTTTTTATATATCCTCATGTGTTTTAAATAAATTACTCAACTGCTACGCTTAGTAGGCGCTGCTTTGTGTTCTCTTCGGTTCTTCTCCCGCTCTTCGGTTCTTCTCCTGCTCTTCGGTTCTTTTCCCGCTCTTTGGTTCTTCTCCCGCTCTTGCTTCTTCTCCCGCTCTTCGGTTCTTCTCTCGTGCTCTCTGGTGTCTTCTGCCGGGCTCCTTCGCTTTTTGGGGGGGGGCCAGAGCGGCAAACAGTACGCCACCAACAACAACAAGCACTTACCCTATCGCTTCACCGGCCCGGTAGCTTCCCTTGCTCGCGGCGGCCTCCCATTCCCCTGCTCTAAACAGGTCCTCACAGCAGTGGCGGAGGCGGCTTCCGTTTCCTCCCTCCTCCTCGTGACCAATCAAGAGTCTTCTCTGTGTGTCACACCAGCTTCTGATTGGCCGGATTGAGGATCAGTGTTTCAACAGTAAATATTAATTTGCTATTGTAACACTTGGGTTGGCTCATGGCGCAATGCTCTATGCTCTGAGTCCACCCCATTTTGAAGACTATTAGAGCGTCTGACTCTAATCAGGTGCTTCAAAATCAACCCCCCCACTGTAACTCAGGCACCCAGCGTCAGTTTGCTGTGGGGGGCACCCAAGTAGGCGTGCTCCTGAGCTGCGGCTCTGTGTGTTCCTTCACACATGGACCTGCCCTCTCCATCCAGGGCCGGTGCTAGACTATTTTGCAACTTAGGCAAGACCGGCACCGCCACCCCCCCACCCTCAAAAACCATGATGATATCATAACAATAAAAAAGCATATGATTTCCAGTCCAACTACCGATAGCCGGTTCCGATATATAGAGGCCCTTCTTCTCTGTACCTTCAGCCTGATGAAAGAGCGCACCTACCCATAGATGGCGTGGCGCATGCTCTGAAACGACTCCAGTGATGTCATCTCGCTGATGCTGTGGGCCACACATACGCTCCAGTCCCATCTTCAAAGGGTTTTCCCTAAACACTCTGCACTGTGGCCCCTGTTGGCTCCTCGGTGGGTAATCCTGCACAGTGTCCCCCCAGACTTCTACCTTTCTGATAAGCCTATCTTGTCATGTGAATTGCCATTTGGCATTCTTTTTTTTATAAAAGACTTATACACTTATACACTCTGCACTTAGAGGCTCTCCCCCCAGTTCTTTGTAAACCAGTGGCTGTGGCTGCACCCTAGGCGGCTGCGTCGTTTGCCTAGTGGTTGCATCGGCCCTGCTTCCATCTCCTGATTGGCTCACTGGCTGTGATTAACAGCAGCAGGAGCCAATGGCTCTCGCGGCTGCCAAAAGCCAATCTGGAGTGCGAGTCCCTGGAGAGGCAAGGCTCTTGTGGACATTGCTAGATCAAGAGGAGGCTCAGGTAAGTATTAGGGTGGGCTGGGGGCTGCTGCACAAAGATTTTGTTTACCTTTATGCATAGAATGCATAAATAAGTGAAATTAATAAGTAAAATGTTCATATTTATTAATGGCAGTATGGTGACGCTCTACGCTGCCCGTCCAAACCCCCCCCCCCCCCCCCGTGGTGTATGACCCGTGCTTCCTCCTGAAATATCTCGGGCAACCGGCACTCAGTGCTTCTCAGGTCTGGACCCCAGAAATCTATTCTGTGTCATTACCTGGACCCCAAACACTCACAATCCTCTCCTTGTACAAACCCAACCCCCGGGGGGTGGGGCGGGAGGCCGCCCACCGCCGAGTCTGTCAATAAGTTCCGGAAATTTACAGAGCTCCGAAAAAAGCCGGCAGAGAGGGACAGCTGCACCCGGCGTGATGGATTTTACATAAAGAGAAGAAAACTTTCTCTAATTAAAAAAATGCAGGACAAAAAAAAACTATTTTGGTCTTTTCATTGATCGCCCCCGGCAATTTCCAATTAAAGAAACCGGCGTATGGCTTTGCCAAAAGAAGTATAGAAGCTTTTTGTCTGAAGGCTGCGGAAGCCGCGGGAGGCGAGCTGATTGGGAAATTACAGGGAAGAATGGCGGCGTTCGGGGCCCGCGGTCCAGCCGTGCGATGCGTCTATTATTCTGGAAAATGATTGTCATTAACAACTTTACCGCCATCTTTAAAGTGGAGACTGTAGACATAAAGAGAAACACACAAGTATTTAGAATCACAACTTCTTTTAAACCACTTGCCGGCCGGCCTATACCTCATTTGTTCGGTGTTAGGCCTCGTACAGACGAGGGGATCTCCGCTGGAAGCGGTCCGTTTCCAGCGGAGATTCCTCCTCCGGATTTTGATCCGATGGCTTGTACACACCATCGGATGAAAATTCGCCCGGAATACATCCGCGGTGACGTGTCATGCCGTCACCGCGACGATAACGCGGCGACGTGCGTGATGCTGGAAGGTAAGTACTTCCACGCATGCGTCGAATCATTACGACGCATGCGAGGGAGGGGAGCGGACGGATTGATCCGGTTAGTCTGTACAGACCACCGGATCAATCCGCTGGACACGATTCAAGCGGATGGATTTCTTAACATGCTAAGAAATTTCTATCCGCTTGAAATCGATCGACCGGACGAATCTCCACGGATAAATATCTGCTAAGCCGTACAGACGACCAGATTTATCCGCTGGAACTGATCCGCGGATCAATCCCAGCGGATAGATCCGGTCGTGTGAACGAGGCCTTACATTTCGGTGTTATGGTAGCAGATAGCAGGCATAACCCCGGTCATTTTTTCCACAATAGGCGATTCTCTTTTAGATAATAGTGGTCCCGTGGGCGGATTCAACGTGGGATCACTTTTAGAAGCAGAAGGAGCGATGTCCACCCCCCCCACAATGCTTCTTCGATCATTCCCGGGCCTACCTGACCGATCGGTGAAGCCAGGGAGAAATCCAATGCTGGTGGTAGCTGGGCATGGAGAAGAGTGAGGCCAAGATGGCTGCCCCTCGTCTCTATTAGTGTTGCTCACGAATATTCGCATTGCGAATATTCGACTCGAATATAGCATATTCGAGAAATCGCGCTATATTTCGAAATTCGCGGTGAATATTCGCAATTCCGAATATTCGATTTTTTACAATTTTTTTTTTGAATCAGATCACATCCTAGATATCTCCATCGACGTCTAAAAGCATTGCTGGTATCATTAGAGACCCTGGGCCGAGTAGCTGAAGCGTTCATTGAATTTTCCAGAAAGATCGCAATGCGATTATTCGGCAAACGCAATATCGCGCGATTATTTTCCTCGCCCCGATCTTCCGCATCAGAGCGATTTTTACAGTTTCATTTTTAAAACAGATCACATCCTAGTGATCTCCATAGACGTCTGAAAGCATTGCTGGTATGATTAGAGCCATTGGGCCGAGTAGCTGAAGCGATCATTTTATATTGCCGAATATTCGCAATGCGAATATTCGGCAATAGGAATATTGCGCGATTATTTGCTCCGCCCTTTTGCATCAGAGCCAATCAGAGTTCTCCTTCCACACTCGTCACAGGTTAGCAACCAATAGGAACCTGCCTGCATGGACATTATATAAGCTCACTCCCAGCACCATTTCATTGCAGATTCAGAAGCTGGCTATAGAGTGTGGAGGCTGTTTCTGTGTTCCTGGTTTCCTGTGTCTTTGTTCTTGATTGATTTAGATCATCACCAGCATTGCTATTTAGTGATTCCAGTGGATCTTTTCCAGTATATCAACTGCTTTTTTCAAAGCAATAGACCCAAGAGCTTTTTTCAAAGCTACGTTTTGTGCTGTTTTGTGCTGTTTTTTTCATTTGTGTTACTGTTTGATCCTGCAATCCTCCCTGTTCAGTTATATTTGCAAGAGATTTCAGAACACGTTTTGCTGAGCTTTATAAAAGAGCTTTTCTAAAAGCTAAGTTTTGTTCATCTTGTGTTACTGTCAGATCTTGCAGGTTCGCTGTTCAGTGATATTTGATAGGCATCTCAGTTCAAATTTTGTTTAGTTTTCCCTAAAGAGCTTTTATAAAAGCTAAGTTTTGTGTTCAGTTTAGTTAAATTTTGTGTAGTAAGTGTACACACTGTTAGTGTACATTTATTTCATCTAGCTTAGCTTAGTGTGTGTTTAGTGTCTGTGTTTTGTGTTTAAAAAAAAAAAAAAAAAAAAAAGTTAGTGTTTGTTTAGTGCTTTTTTTTTTTTTCTTTAATTTTGTAGTCCTTGTCTGGTGTACTACTTTTCTTATAGTTTAGTAGCTGTCTGTGTACGTCTTTGTCTGCGTGCCTGTCTTGTAAAAAAAACACAAAAACACATTTTGTTCACATTTTCCCCCCCAATAAAGTTTAACCCCCCCACACACATATCAGCAATTATGAGCGGCATCCGTGGCCGTGGCAGTAGGGGTAGGGGAGTTACTCCCAGTGCTGGATCGCTGCCAGCACGGGGTACCTCTCGTGCCCCTACTAGTGGTAGAGGATCGGGTGCAAGGGGAGTACGCCTGATCCGGGAGTTCTTCCCATCGGGCAGCCGCCCGATATTGCCATCTCAGGCTCAAGTAGTGGTGGACTACATGGGGCACAGCAGTGCCACTGAGTCGTCGGTCCCGACTCACAGTAGTACCACCATTACACCGTTGCCTGTACTACCCCCCCCCAGCCCCCAAGAGTCCAGCATCTTACTGTTCGACAGCGACAGTGATAGGGATCTCTTGGGGGAGGCCATGCATCAGGCAGACCTCCAGCTCTGTCCTGATGGTCAGGACCTTTTTGAAGGGATGGATGAGGAGGATGGGATACCTGCTGGCAGTATCCCAGAGACATCCCTTCAAACTGGTGCTGCTGTTTTGGTGCAGGAAACAGCAGCACCTAGTCAGACCCAGGCGTGGGTGAGGGGACAGCGGAGCCAGGCTAGAGGCTCCATGTCACGTGGTTCCCTCAGACCAACACATCTCAGCCCTTGGTCTGACATCTCTGGGGGCGAAGAGGGTGACCCATCATGGTTGCCATCTGACGCGTCGGCTCACTACGTCAGTGACGACGGGGAAGGTAGGCACCCTGGTGAAACGGTGCGCCAGGTCACCACCAGGGAGACCATCGTCAGGGTCTCCACTGGTGATGGCAGCAGGAGGTGTCAGGAGGAGGAGCAGCAGCAGCAGCAGCAGCAGCAGGCAGCTCCACCTGTGCGCACCGAATCCCAGCAGGTGCAAGTAAGCGTCACCCCATCTGACAGGAGGGCGGTGCTGAAGTCACCTGTCTGGAATTTCTTTACCCTGGTGGCAGACAACCCTACCGTGGCCATCTGCCGGATTTGTAAAGTGAGGGTGAAGAGAGGGAAGTGTTTGGCTCGGGTGGGTACCACAGCCCTGAACCAGCACCTGAGGATAAACCACTGGGCGTTGTATGAGGAGATGAAGCGTGGTGGTGGTAGCAGCGCCACCACCACAAGTGAGCAGGGTACAGCAGCCCCTGCCACATCTTCATCTGTTTCCAGCAGGTCATGCCCCCCCGCTCCCTCTAGTAGAGGTACTGGTACCGGCAGCCAGACCTCTACTTCCACAGCACCCTCCACGTCTGTGTCCCGCACTGCCGTCCGGCGCCAGGCGTCGATTTCAGACGCCTTTGACCGCACCACTCCCTTCCCCCCTGGAGACCGACGTGTGCGTTCCCTCAATGGGCTCCTGGCAAGGGTTATTGCCCAACATCTGCTGCCCTTCAACATAGTTGACAGCAACCCCTTCAGGCAGATGTTGGAGCAGGCCCAACCCCAATGGCGTGTCCCCAGCCGCCATTTCTTTGCCAGGACTGGTGTCCCTGCCCTACACCAGCACATTGTGCAGAATGTAACCCTGTCGCTGGATCACGCTGTCAGCGACAGGGTTCATCTGACAATGGATGGCTGGACCAGCAGGCATGGGCAGGGACGCTACATCAGCTTCACGGCCCATTGGGTTTCCCTCCGAGGCGTCGGTGAGGGATCGTCGGCAACCGATCTTGTGGTGCCGCCCCGGGGTGTCCAGGGGAGAACTGCTGGTCTCCCTCAAGCCACTGTCTCCGCAGCTGCTGAGCCTCCCAGCAAGCGCCCCCGTAGCTACTCAAGTGTGGGGCACGTGCGCTGTCAGGCCGTGCTCCAGCTTGTTAGTTTAGGGGACCGGAGACACACTGCAGAAGAAGTGCTGAAAGCACTTCAAGCTCAGGTCCAGAAGTGGCTGACACCCCGAAGGCTCCAGCCAGGTATGGTTGTCTGCGATAACGGCAGCAACCTACTCGCCGCCCTCCATGCTGGCAGTCTGACGCACGTGCCCTGTCTGGCACATGTCCTCAACCTGGTGGTGCAGAAGTTCCTGCGCACTTATCCAGGGTTGAGTGACATTGTGGCAAAGGCGCGTAGGATTGCCAGCCACTTCAGGCGCTCCCCAACCGCTACCGCGTCCCTGTCCAAATTGCAGCGGAAGTACAATCTGCCCCTTCACAGGCTGATTGTGGACAGTGTGACGCGGTGGAACTCCACCCTCCACATGCTGAAGAGGTTGTGGGAGCAGCAAAGGGCGGTGAGGGAGTACCTGATGGAACTAGGCACTCAGAGGGCTTCACCACAACTCCCTTTCATCGCCTGTGCGCAGTGGGGGCAGATAAACCAGGTCTGCCAAGTGTTGTCCTCCTTCGAGCAGGCGACCAAGATGGTCAGCAGTGAGCAAATTGGCCTCAATAGCGTGCTGCCAATACTGTTCATGCTGGAGAGGACACTAGATCGCCTGCTCGAGGCTGGGGAGAGTGCCTTGGTGGAGCAGGAGGAGTCAGCAATGCTCCACCGAGACCAGGGCCAGGACCAGGAGGAGGAGGAGGAGGAGGAGGATGATGATGAAGAGGAGGAGGAGGTGGTTGCTGGTGTCGTCCCGGAGTCAGGGCCTGGTCAGGAGGGAGAGCCGGTGTTGGGGGCACCGATAGTCCGGGGGTTGGGCATGTCTGAGTTTGACCAGCAGCGCCTCAGGGAAGAAGAGTCGCACCTCATTCACCTGGCCAGCATTGAGGAGTCACAGCGGGCTGTGCTCTTCCCCATGGCTGCCCACATGCTGAGATGCCTCAGGAGGGACCCCCGGGTTAAGACCATCAAGACGAGGGATGATTTCTGGATGGCCACCCTTTTGGATCCCAGGTGCAAGGGGAAACTGGAGCAGTTCATCCCAGCCAGCCGGAGGCAGCACCGGATGGAGGAACTGCAGGCAGCCATTGTCAGACGGTTGGAGCAGGCAACTCCCCGGCCTCCAGTTGTCCCCCCTCATCTCACCCAGCAGGTGGCTGCACCCAGCTGCAGCCGAGCAGGGGACCTAATGGAAGAGATGAGGATGTTCTTCCAAACCGAGCGACCCAGTACCACCACCAGCAGCAGCAGCAGCAGTCACCACCAGCGGCTGGCCCACATGGTGGCAGACTACATGGCGTCCGTCGGTGCTTCTGACAGTATGAGCACCGACGACCCCATGGAGTACTGGGTTGCCAGATTGGACACCTGCCGCGAGCTCGCTCAGTATGCGCTGGAGTTATTGTCTTGCCCCCCCTCCAGCGTACTATCTGAGCGGACATTCAGCGCGGCAGGTGGGGTGGTCACGGACAAGAGGACCCGTCTGTCCACAGAGTCCGTGGACAGACTCACATTCATAAAGATGAATGAGTCCTGGATCGGCGGTGACTTTCTGGCACCCGTCGTCGGTTCAGGGCGCTGAAGGGTCCCTTGCCATGCATTCCCTGATGAAGCCCCGGACCTGATGTATTTACAGTGCTGAATATAACTATTTCAACATCAGAGAAAATCAATGTTAATATTTGGTACAGTAGGCTTTCTTTGCAATTACAGCGGTCAAACATTTCTTGTAGTTTTACACCAGCTTTGCACACACTGGAGGAGGGATTTTGGCCCACTCCTCCACACAGATCTTCTCTACATCAGTCATGTTTCTGGGCTATCGCTGAGAAACACGGAGTTTGAGCTCCCTCCAAAGATTCTCTATTGGGTTTAGGTCTGGAGACTGGCTAGGCCACGCCAGAACCTTGATATGCTCCTTACAGAGCCAATCCTTGGTTATCCTGGCTGTGTGCTTTGGGTCATTCTCATGTTGGAAGACCCAGCCTCGACCCATCTTCAAAGCTCTAACTCAGGGAAGGAGGTTGTTGCCCAAAATCTTGCAATACATGGCCCCGGTCATCCTCTCCTTAATACAGTGCAGTCACCCTGTCCCATGTGCAGAAAAACACCACCAAAGCATGATGCTACCACCCCCATGCTTCACATTAGGGATGGCGTTCTTGGCATGGTACTCATCATTATTCTTCCTCCGAACACGGTTAGTGAAATTATGATCAAAAAATTATATTATAGTCTCATCTGACCACATGATTTTCTCCCATGACTCCTTTGGATCAGTCAAGACAATTATGTCAGCAGTTATTTCACACCCTATATACTCTTATTAAGACTGCTGTACATCATGGCAACTCCTGCCCATGTGATATGACTCTGTATCAACTACTACTGTTAATACTACTACTGCTGCTTCTGCTGCTGCTGCTGCCCAGTCAAGACACCTATGTCAGCAGTTATTTGACACTCTATATACTCCTATTCCTACTGCTGTTCATGATGGCACCTCCTGCCCATGTGATATGACTCTGTATCAACTACTACTGTTAATACTACTGCTGCTTCTGCTGCTGCTGCCCAGTCAAGACACCTATGTCAGCAGTTATTTGACACTCTATATACTCCTATTCCTACTGCTGTTCATCATGGCACCTCCTGCCCATGTGATATGACTCTGTATCAACTACTACTGTTAATACTACTGCTGCTGCTTCTGCTGCTGCTGCTGCCCAGTCAAGACACCTATGTCAGCAGTTATTTGACACTCTATATACTCCTATTCCTACTGCTGTTCATGATGGCACCTCCTGCCCATGTGATATGACTCTGTATCAACTACTACTGTTAATACTACTGCTGCTTCTGCTGCTGCTGCCCAGTCAAGACTATGTCAGCAGTTATTTGACACTCTATATACTCCTATTCCTACTGCTGTTCATCATGGCACCTCCTGCCCATGTGATATGACTCTGTATCAACTACTACTGTTAATACTACTGCTGCTTCTGCTGCTGCTGCCCAGTCAATACACCTATGTCAGCAGTTATTTGACACTCTATATACTCCTATTCCTACTGCTGTTCATGATGGCACCTCCTGCCCATGTGATATGACTCTGTATCAACTACTACTGTTAATACTACTGCTGCTTCTGCTGCTGCTGCCCAGTCAAGACACCTATGTCAGCAGTTATTTGACACTCTATATACTCCTATTCCTACTGCTGTTCATCATGGCACCTCCTGCCCATGTGATATGACTCTGTATCAACTACTACTGTTAATACTACTGCTGCTTCTGCTGCTGCTGCCCAGTCAAGACACCTATGTCAGCAGTTATTTGACACTCTATATACTCCTATTCCTACTGCTGTTCATCATGGCACCTCCTGCCCATGTGATATGACTCTGTATCAACTACTACTGTTAATACTACTGCTGCTTCTGCTGCTGCTGCCCAGTCAAGACACCTATGTCAGCAGTTATTTGACACTCTATATACTCCTATTCCTACTGCTGTTCATCATGGCACCTCCTGCCCATGTGATATGACTCTGTATCAACTACTACTGTTAATACTACTGCTGCTTCTGCTGCTGCTGCCCAGTCAAGACACCTATGTCAGCAGTTATTTGACACTCTATATACTCCTATTCCTACTGCTGTTCATCATGGCACCTCCTGCCCATGTGATATGACTCTGTATCAACTACTACTGTTAATACTACTGCTGCTTCTGCTGCTGCTGCCCAGTCAATACACCTATGTCAGCAGTTATTTGACACTCTATATACTCCTATTCCTACTGCTGTTCATGATGGCACCTCCTGCCCATGTGATATGACTCTGTATCAACTACTACTGTTAATACTACTGCTGCTTCTGCTGCTGCTGCCCAGTCAAGACACCTATGTCAGCAGTTATTTGACACTCTATATACTCCTATTCCTACTGCTGTTCATGATGGCACCTCCTGCCCATGTGATATGACTCTGTATCAACTACTACTGTTAATACTACTACTGCTGCTTCTGCTGCCCAGTCAAGACACCTATGTCAGCAGTTATTTCACACCCTATATACTCTTATTAAGACTGCTGTTCATCATGGCACCTCTTGCCCGAGTGATTTGACACTGTATTGTCAATGTCTACTACTACTATTACAGCTCAGTCAAGACACCTGTGTCCCAATTTTTTGGTACACTATTGACTACTATGACCACTACTGATGCTGTAAAGTATTCCCCAAGTGTTTTTATGCTATGTATTACTATTACCACTACTGCTTGTAAATCATGCCTGTGTGATACTTAGTGGGAATGCTTTAATAAGCATTCCCAGTATGGATACCCGTAAATGTATTAATCTTAATTAGTGTGAATGCTTTAATAAACATTTCCAGTATTGATATCCGTAAATTTAGTAATCTTATTATTCCTTAAGTTTTTTGGTTCTGCGTAACTTCGGCATACTTTCAGCTATTGAGACCATTCAACTGTAAAAATGTTCGTCTCGTTCAGCTAATGATGGGACTTCTTCAAGTTTTTTTCTACTTTTTACACTTTTATAAATTTTAAGCTTTTAGACCCTTTTTTTAAACATTGAAGTCAATGAGAACATCCTTTTCCCCTTTGAATTCACATGCCATGCCAAAAGTTTCAGCTACTTCATACTTTCACTTACAGACACTGAAAAAACTTTAAAGCGGTCACAAAATATTTAGCTATCCGGCTATGACTTTTCAGATCGTTATCGTTTACAATTTTTTGGTGAAAACGCAATTTACGTTTTGCGAATTTTTCACAAAAATGCAATAGGTTATAATGTAATCCTATGGAGGGGATTTAGAGTCTGTCATGTGACCTTAACATTGGAGATCTTTGTAATTAAAAATATCTTTACAAAAAGGGGAAACAAATTGGTCTCACGCCCACAAGATCTACTTTTCATACACAATTTTTATATCAAAACGTAGCTATGCTTGTCTGGTTTATGGCAATGTGACCAATTCTGCGATACGTATTTTAGTTTTAATTATTGGAGCAACAGCCAGAAATTATGTCTCATAGACTCTCATGTGAAATTATCTAAAAAATGTTGCTGCAGAACTCACAAAGACGCTCTTTTCTAAATCGCAGAAATGGCCACATTTTTAAGTTTATCTACATAAATTTCATATCGATGCGTTTACAAGGGCCGTGTATTTCAAACGGTGTAGTCGTTGTATCAATTGCATGTACGTTTGAGGATTTATTAAGCTTTGTTTGGAGGCTTAAATCATGTATTAGATCTGTGAATTAAAAGCGTTTGTAATGTTATTTCTTTCCATAAATAACTTTCCTGACCTCAGTGCAATATTCCTCCTCACTGACCTGGGGGGGAGGGGAAACCTATTGAGGGGGGAGGGGCGACCAGGAAGTCAGCATACTCTATACTTTGCAGATAGAGAAAGAAGCTGTGTGTCCTAAAGATAGTGTAGTGGTTATGGTGAATGTCTTTGGCAAGGGGCTCACCAATTAAGCTATTCAGCATTCCCACTCGCATTTTCCTCGGGAAATGCATTGTCTAGTTATATTATATTTTAATACTCCTGCTGCTGCCTCCATGCTGAGTAAAGCTTCATGACCTTTCTGGCACAGCGGATCCACCAACAGCCTCCGCTACAAGCTACCAGACCGGACTACCAGACCGGATCTAAACAGCAAGTGTAACTATAACAATGAACCTTATGTTAAACCCTGTTTTGCGGCATTTATACTGCAACCATTGGGCTGACTGCAAGAGCTCATCTGCATTCTCTCTCTTTCTTGCTCTCCCTCTCTCTCTCTTTGTATATATATATATATATATTGTTGCTTTTGTTATGTTCATTTTTCAACAGTTTATTTTGTGTTCGTCGTGTCTGTGTCGTGTGCTTTAGTTTGTCCTAGGTTAATGTTAAATAAAATAATAGTATAAAATGTTTTTGCTTATTATGAAGTTAAATGTGTTGATGTTGATTTGTTTGATGTGAAGTTAGATGTGTTGAAAAACCTACAACTCTATCTCAAAAAGAAATGAAACATTTCCAAAAAATAAGTTTTTTTAATACAAAAATAAATTTAAATATAGCTCTCAATCCGTTTCTGAATGCGGTGCATTTCCGCAATCTGACCCGATAGCTGCTGCTCTAGCAGAGCATTTTGTTGGTTGAGGTAGCTCATCTTCCGCTGGTTCTGAAGGATCTTCTGGTGCGTCTTTTCAATGAGTATATTTTGCCTCTTCAGATCTCTTGATGCTTTTAGGATATAATAAAAAAACATTTGGATTTCAAATAACGTTACCAAATAAATAAATATTTTTTTTTGCTTATTAATCAATCATTATCATGTGTATACACTTGTTATGTGTCTAACACATCCCGGGAGTGCAGAATTATTAGGCAAATGAGTATTTGGACCACATCATCCTCTTTATGCATGTTGTCTTACTCCAAGCTGTATAGGCTCGAAAGCCTACTACAGATTAGGCATATTAGGTAATGTACATCTCTGTAATGAGAAGGTGTGTGGTCTAATGACATCAACACTCTATATCAGGTGTGCATAATTATTAGTCAATTTCCTTTTCTTTGGCAAAATTGGCCAAAAGAAGGATTTGACAGACTCTGAAAAGTCCAAAATAGAGAGATATCTAGCAGAGGGATGCAGCACTCTTAAAGTTGCAAAGCTTCTGAAGCGTGATCATCAAACAAAAGAAGCGTGTGGAAAAACAAAGGTGCAAAATAACTGCCCATGAACTGAGAAAAGTTAAGCGTGCAGCTGCCAAGATGCCACTTGCCACAAGATTGGCCATATTTCAGAGCTGCAACATCACTGGGGTGCCCAAAAGCACAAGGTGTGCAATACCCAGAGACATGGCCAAGGTAAGAAAGGCTGAAAGACGATGACCACTGAACAAGACACACAAGCTGCAACGTCAAGACTGTGCCAATAAATATCTCAAGAAAGATTTTTCTAAGGTTTTATGGACTGCTGAAATGAGAGTGAGTCTTGATGGGCCAGATGGAAGAGCCCGTGGCTGGATTGGTAAAGGGCAGGGAGCTCCAGTCCGACTCAGACGCCAGCAAGGTGGTGGTGGAGTACTGGTTTGGGCTGGTATCATCAAAGATGAGCTTGTGGGGCCTTTTCGGATTGAGGATGGAGTCAAGCTCAACTCCCAGTCCTACTGCCAGATTATGGAAGAGACCTTCTTCAAGCAGTGGTACAGGAAAAAGTCACCATCCTTCAAGAAAAACATGATTTTCATGCAGGACAATGCTCCATCACACGTGTCAAAGTACTCCACAGCGTGGCTGGCAAGAAAGGGTATTAAATAAAAAAAAGTAATGACATGGCCTCCTTGTTCACCTGATCTGAACCCCATTGAGAACCTGCGGTCCATCATCAAATGTGGGATTTACAAGGAGGGAAAACAGTACACCTCTCTGAACAGTGTCTGGCAGGCTGTGGTTGCTGCTGCACGCAATGTTGATGGTGAACAGATCAAAACACTGACAGAATCCATGGATGTCAGGCTTTTGAGTGTCCTTGCAAAGAAAGGTGGCTATATTGGTCACTGATTTGTTTTTGTTTTGTTTTTAAATGTCAGAAATGTGTATTTGTGAATGTTGAGATGTTATATTGGTTTCACTGTTAAAAATAAATCATTGAAATGGCTATCTATTTATTTTTTGGTTAAGTTGCCTAATAATTCTGCACAGTAATAGTAGTCACCTGCACACACAGATATCCCCCGAAAATAACTAACACTAAAAACAAACTAAAAACTACTTCCAAAAAAATTCAGCTTTGATATTAATGAGTTTTTGGGGTTCATTGAGAACATGGTTGTTGTTCAATAATAAAATGAATCCTCAAAAAATACAACTTGCCTAATAATTATGCACTACCTGTATACTTCTAGCATCAATACCATATTATGGTTCTACAATCTGACAGGTGCGCTTTATATGTTGTCCATTTTTATATCTACATTTTGTTGTTGAAATGTTATTAATCATTGTGCACATATTTACCTTCCTGAATGAGGCTCACAGGACCGCTCTCTTCCTCCTGCTCTTCTGCTTGAGAAGTTGGGGTGGTGGGGGGGGGAAGCTCCTCAGCTTGCTCCTCAACAGGAGCTGGGGTTGGGGAGTGGGAGGGCCCTGGCTGCTCCTCCTCATCCATGTCCTCCTCTGCCGCATCCTCCTCTGCCGCATCCTCCTCCTCCTCCTCATCGGCCTGGCGCCTTCTGCGCTTGGCGCGGACAACTGGCATTGGAGCTCCTATAATAACACAATGTTCATATATTATAAAAATGTTTTCTAATGACGTATGCAAATTCTGTGTACTGTGCTGTATTGTATATGAATACAAATTGATTTATATAGACAGTTAACCAATGGGACAATGTTATATTAAAGGGTCTTGTGGGCACTACAGGGGACTGAGCGTGAGCTGGGATGCAACCATGTTAAAATGAGCTGTTTTTGTCTCCTTTGTTTTGTTCAGACCATCTCATGTTAAAAAAAGGGCCTGATGGAGCACACGGGATTACTATAACAACCCCACTCCTAACACAGGAATTTAGTGGTAATCTATATATATAAAACTCAACGTGTGTGTGTGCATAAATGTATGTATGTATGTATGTATGTATGTATGTTCCAGCATCACGTACAAACGGCTAAAGATATTTATATGAAACTTGGCACACAGGTTACTTATATGTCAGCCACAAACATAGGATAGGTGGTTTAAACCTTACCCACCCCCACTTGCCATGGTCGGGGTTTTTCTTTAAAGTCCCATGCAAAGCAATGGGAAAATTATGTTCCCACATAACTTCTGTGTTCCTGTCTGCTGCCCCATGTCTTTTTTCAACAGTACTATGAATACCTTGGCCGGTGGTGATATATGTTAGCACAACATGGCATCTTGGTTAACAACATCTGACCTTACATGAATTACATATGACCTTACATAACTGTCACCAAAGGAGCTGCGGTGGCTCCACGCGATTGCCACTGCACTGACAACTGATTCACCTCTGCAGCTAGGGGTTCGGATCCCGCTCTCGGCTACCTGTGAATTGAGTTTGGTGGTCTCAGCCCCGCCACTGGTGGGTGTGCTATGCGAGGTTGGGTTGGGAGGACCCCCTCACACCCGCCATTGCCAACCGGGGCATGGAGAAAGGTGGCAGATTGCCTCTGGGGGAGGCCTCCCAACTCCTGCAGGCCGGCTCCTCTCTCTTTCGAGTTCACGCACAAAATACACTTTTTTAAAAAAAAACATAACTGTCAACAATAACTTACCTGGATGATATTTAGCCCGAAGACGTCTGACATTACCCATTTGGCGCCTCTTTAGATCAGACCACTTCTTAACAATGGCCTTGTGGTCATGATGGCCGCCAAAGTCAGCGATTAGGGCGCTGACCACAGCCCTTTTCTGTGGCTGCCGCCGCAGGTCATCGTATCCTGTTTCCAGGAACTTCTGCAAGATGAAGAACAAAGTATATTGTAATACTTCTGTTGACAGCCTTATGGATATATGACGTAAATGTATGCTATTCAACAATTGGAAGCATTCTCGCCTTATTAATCAATGACAGGGGTAACATGAAAGATTTTATATCCTGCCATTTCGGTCGCCACCTTTTTTGCATAAATATAGCAGCCATTATCATTTGCATAATTATGAATATATTATTAACAACACAGGATACACGTATAGGGGAGATATGCGTTGCTAACTCTTTTCCCTGTCAGGAGCCTAACGCCCCGGGGGGTCAGAGACGGGACCTTTTTCGGAGGACCACTGACGTATGTACCAGTCGCAGTTTTTTGTGATGTCACTCTTTAGGTGTGTGCACATTTTTCACTGCATCCGGGTGGAGTTTTTGGGTTGTGTTTTGCACGCCACAGGCTTTTCAACAGGAAAAAAACAGCTGGAGGCAGAATGGTTGCAAAACACTACGTGTTTGTTACTTAACTCTGGGTTTCAAGACCAGTCCACCTCCAGCTGTTGCAAAACTACTACTCCCATCAGCCACGGTCTGTCAGTGCATGCTAAGAATTTTACTTTTGCTGCATTTAGGGTGCCACAGTTTAGAGACCCGTGCATAAAGGCCTGAAAAATGGGGGCCTGCAGAACTTACAATACTAGAAGTGCCAGCATTCCCAGGCATGCTGGAAGTTGTAGTTCTGCAACATCTAAAGGGCAATATGTATTCGAACGTCCTTGGGCCTTGAGGACACTGAAGTCAGGACGTTCGCATACGTCCTATGTCCAAAAAAATTTTAAATTCATTATGCTAAATAACAAGGAAAAGTGCCTAAATACACATTTGCCAACCAGGGTGTCTGCAGCTGTCCAGGCATGCTGGGACTTGTAGTTTTGTAAAAGCAGGAGACACATTTTTTGTGAAATACTAATATATGATCATATATACTAACTTTTAAACTAGACTTAAATGCTGGGCTGGGCTGGGACTTGTAGTTTTGTAAAAGCAGGAGACACATTTTTGGTTAAATACTAATATCTGATCATATATACTAACTTTTAAACTAGACTTAAATGCAGTTGAAGATGATGAAATAACAGTGGTCAAAATACTTACACAAATCAGCAACTTTTCCTCAGACTTAGTGAAATTGCTTCCAACCATGTTGCTGTGTGATTGCGCTGCGATCATAAGTTGGAAACTGGCAAGGCTCCAGGAAATGGTCGCGTGTTGTTCGCGTGTTGATTGCGCTGCTTGGACCGAGATGGGTCCATATGGCTTCGGCTGTATGGACCACAGTAACTCTTTTCCCTGTCAGGAGCCTAGGAGCCTAACGCCCCGGGGGGTCAGAGACGGGACCTTTTCGGAGGACCACTGACGTATGCAACCGTCGCAGTTTTTTGTGATGTCACTCTTTAGGTGTGTGCAAATTTTTCCTTGCACCGGGTGGAGTTTTTGGGTTGTGTTTTGCACGCCACAGGCTTTTCAACAGAAAATAACCAGCTGGAGGCAGAATGGTTGCAAAACACTACGGGTTTGTTACCTAACTCTGGGTTTCAAGACCAGTCCACCTCCAGCTGTTGCAAAACTACTACTCCCATCAGCCACGGTCTTTCAGTGCATGCTAAGAATTTTACTTTTGCTGCATCTAGGGTGCCACAGTTTAGAGACCCGTGCATAAAGGCCTGAAAAATGTGGGCCTGCAGAACTTACAATACTAGAAGTGCCAGCATTCCCAGGCATGCTGGAAGTTGTAGTTCTGCAACATCTAAAGGGCAATATGTATTCGAACGTCCTTGGGCCTTGAGGACACTGAAGTCAGGACGTTCGCATACGTCCTATGTCCAAAAAAATTTTAAATTCATTATGCTAAATAACAAGGAAAAGTGCCTAAATACACATTTGCCAACCAGGGTGTCTGCAGCTGTCCAGGCATGCTGGGACTTGTAGTTTTGTAAAAGCAGGAGACACATTTTTGGTTAAATACTAATATCTGATCATATATACTAACTTTTAAACTAGACTTAAATGCAGTTGAAGATGATGAAATAACAGTGGTCAAAATACTTACACAAATCAGCAACTTTTCCTCAGACTTAGTGAAATTGCTTCCCACCATGTTGCTGTAATATTGGGAAACTGGCAAGGCTCCAGGAAATGGTCGCGTGTTGTTCGCGCAATTGCGCATGCGCGATCGAAAAATCGCAATCGCAATATGTATTTTGGTTAAAATATCATACATATTCGATTTCAGAGTGCTGCTACAGCAGTTTTCGAAATATCTGCAATAAATTTCGCATTCGCATGTTGCGATATTTCGATAAAATATCAGGAATATTCTGAGCCAATCAGAGCGCTCCTCCAGCATATCTCGAAATTGCGCAATAAATATCGCATTCGCATGTTGCGATATTTCGATAAAATATCAGGAATATTCTGAGCCAATCAGAGCGCTCCTCCAGCATATCTCGAAATTGCGCAATAAATATCGCATTCGCATGTTGCGATATTTAGATAAAATATCACGAATATTCTGAGCCAATCAGAGCGCTCCTCCAGCATATCTCGAAATTGCGCAATAAATATCGCATTCGCATGTTGCGATATTTCGATAAAATATCACGAATATTCTGAGCCAATCAGAGCGCTCCTCCAGCATATCTCGAAATTGCGCAATAAATATCGCATTCGCATGTTGCGATATTTCGATAAAATATCACGAATATTCTAAGCCAATCAGAGCGCTCCTACCGCAGTTATTAAAAAAATCGCAATTATTTTCGCATTCGCAATAGCGTAAAATCGCATTCAATTAATTTCGATAAAATATCACGAATATTCGAATTTAGCGAATATATCTCGAATATTCGAATATATATTCGAGATATATCGCGAAATCGAATATGGCATATTCTGCTCAACACTAGTCTCTATATCCTTGGAGGACCGAAGCGATGTCACACTTCCGGGTCAATGCCGAACAAATTATTTATGTTTCCATTGACTTCTATGGGGAAACTCACTTTGATATGCGAGTGCTTTGGATTACAAGCATCCTACCTCGTAATTCGAGGCTCCACTGTATTGCCAGCTAGGTTTGTATGGTCATCTATAATATCTGGTTGATATGTCCAGATTGGAGGAAGCAGTATACTGATGAAAGCACTCATGTGGGGTGCGGGACGATTCTGCCACATAATGTATATATAAATGTATTAACTAGAGATTCTATTAACATGTGAAATCTGATTTGCTTGAATTTTTGGGGTCACAGGAAATTTATTAGGGTTAGAGTTAGGGTTGGGGGTTTGAGTTAGGGTAAGAGCAAGGTTTAGGGGTTAGGGTTAGAGTTAGGGGTTTAGGGTTAGAGTTAGGGTTAGAGTTAGGGTTAGGGCTAGGATTAGGGGTTAGGGGTTTAGGGTTAGAGTTAGGGGTTAGAGTTAGAGTAGGGGTTAGGAGTTAGGATTTAGAGTTAGAGTTAGGGTTAGAGTTAGGGGTTAGAGTTAGGGTTAGAGTTAGGGGTTAGAGTTAGGGGTTAGAGTTAGGGTTAGGGGTTAGGGTTAGGGTTAGAGTTAGGGTTAGAGTTAGGGTTAGAGGTTAGGGTTAGCGTTAGAGTTAGGGTTAGAGGTTAGGGTTAGAGTTAGAGTTAGGGTTAGAGTTAGGGTTAGAGTTAGGGTTAGAGGTTAGGGTTAGCGTTAGAGTTAGAGTTAGGGTTGAGGTTAGGGTTAGAGGTTAGGGTTAGAGTTAGCGTTAGAGTTAGAGTTAGGGTTAGAGGTTAGGGTTAGAGGTTAGGGTTAGAGTTAGAGTTAGAGTTAGGGTTAGCGTTAGAGTTCAAGTTAGGGTTAGAGGTTAGGGTTAGAGGTTAGGGTTAGCGTTAGAGTTAGAGTTAGGGTTAGAGGTTAGGGTTAGAGGTTAGGGTTAGAGTTAGAGTTAGAGTTAGGGTTAGAGTTAGGGTTAGAGTTAGGGTTAGAGTTAGAGTTAGGGTTAGGGTTAGAGTTAGAGTTAGGGTTAGAGTTAGGGTTAGAGTTAGAGTTAGGGTTAGGGTTAGGGTTAGGGTTAGAGTTAGGGTTAGAGTTTGAGTTAGAGTTAGGGATAGAGTTAGAGTTAGGGTTAGGGTTAGAGTTAGAGTTAGGGTTAGAGTTAGAGTTAGGGTTAGGGTTAGAGTTAAGGTTAGCATTAGGGTTAGAGTTAGTGTTAGGGTTAGGGTTTAGGGTTAGAGTTAGGGGTTAGGGTTAGAGTTAAGGTTAGAGTTAGGGTTAGTGTTAGAGGTTAGGGTTTGGGTTAGGGTTAGAATTAGGGTTAGAGTTAGGGATTAGGGGTTATGGTTAGAATTAGGGTTAGGGGTTAGAGTTAGCATTAAGCGTTAGGGTTAGAGTTAGCTTTAGTGTTAGGGGTTAGGGTTAGAGTTAGGGTTAGGGTTAGAGTTAGGGGTAGAGTTAGGGTTAGGGGTAGAGTTAGAGTTAGGGTTAGAGTTAGGATTAGGGGTTAGGATTATGGTTAGGGATAGAGTTAGGGTTAGGGTTAGTTAGGGTTAGGTTTAGGAGTTAGAGTTAGGGTTAGAGGTTAGGGTTAGAGGTTAGGGTTAGGGTTAGGGTTAGAGTTAGGGTTAGAGTTAGAGTTAGGGTTAGGGTTAGGGTTAGAGTTAGAGTTAGGGTTAGAGTTAGAGTTAGGGTTAGAGTTAGAGTTAGGGTTAGAATTAGGGTTAGGGTTAGAGTTAGGGTTAGCATTAGGGTTAGAGTTAGTGTTAGGGTTAGGGTTTAGGGTTAGAGTTAGGGTTAGAGTTAGGGGTTAGGGATAGAGTTAGGGTTAGGGGTAGAGTTAGAGTTAGAGTTAGGATTAGGGGTTAGGGTTATGGTTAGGGATAGAGTTAGGGTTAGGGTTAGTTAGGGTTAGGTTTAGGAGTTAGAGTTAAGGTTAGGGGGTTAGAGTTAGAGTTAGGGGTTAGAGTTAGGGTTAGAGTTAGGGATTAGAGTTAGGGGTTAGGTTTAGAGTTAGGGTTAGGGGTTAGTGTTAGAGTTAGGGTTAGGATTAGAGTTAGGAGTTAGGGTTAGAGTTAGGTTTAGGAGTTAGGGTTGGGGTTAGAGTTAGAGTTAGGAGTTAGGGATTAGAGTTAGAGGTTAGGTTTAGAGTTAGGGTTAGGGGTTAGGGTTAAAGTTAGGGTTAGGATTAGAGTTAGGAGTTAGGGTTAGAGTTAGGGTTAGGAGTTATGGTTAGGAGTTAGGGTTGGGGTTAGAGTTAGGAGTTAGGGTTAGAGTTAGGGTTTGGGTTTAGGGTTAGAGTTAGGGTTATGGTTTAGGGTTAGGAGTTAGGGTTAGGGTTTAGAGTTAGGGTTAGGAGTTAGGAGTTAGGGTTAGGGTTAGAGTTAGGGTTAGGGTTTAGGGTTAGAGTTAGGGTTGGATTTAGGGTTTTCCCTTGAAGAATAAGGCTAGGACTCAGGAATTGGAACAGGGTTAGGGTTAGGGATTAGGGTTAGAGTTAGGGTTTAGGGTTAGATTTAGGGTTAGGATTTAGGGTTAGAGTTAGGGTTAGGGTTAGGGTTGGATTAGGGTTAGGGTTAGGGTTTAGGGTTTAGGGTTAGGTTTGGGGTTAGGGTTGGGGTTAGGGTTAGAGTTAGGGTTAGGGTTGGGGTTAGGGTTTTTCCTTGAAGAATAAGGCTAGGACTCAGGAATTGGAACAGGGACCTCCCGCAGAGGTAAAAGGTCAAATGTCATGAGGTGCGGCTGACCCACCCCCATCAAAGTGTACCGCCTACCCCAACTAAGTCAGGGAATGAACAAGTCGAGGAAAGTGTTTTTTGCCCGCTTCGGAGTCTTCCAGAAGGCGGAGTCTGACTCGCGCTTTCGGCTCATCCAGAGGACATTTTTTCGCTGAGTTCACTGACACAAGAATAATTTTCAGCACTTCTGAATCTCACTGAACTCCTCGGCCTCGTCCTCTTCGCTCTCATTTCCCTCATGAAAAGTTGAACATCTTCTAGAGAAATGAATCCACTAGACGGGATGTGAAGCCCTCTCAGTGGGAAGCCGAATCTCACGCTGGGAAAATGATATCAAAATGTTAGAGGAAAAAAAACAAGACGACCAAATCATTTGTAGTTTGTTACCTCCCATCAGCGAGCCGACGCGTCTGATAGGAGGGAGAAGAGGAGGACACGATAGAAGTGAAGAGTCCGACTCTACAGAACGTTTATCTCGGGTCCTCAGGATCTTCGGGGACTTCAGACGGACTTCTGATGTGCCGCATAAATTATCCTTCACATATATAATTCTAATGTACGGCACTTCTCAGAGCTACAGAGGAAAGAACCGCACCAAACGTTATTGTCCACCGCCGTGCGCAGAGAACTCCAGGAGAGGAGAGTTATAGAGGAAGGAGCAGAGTCCTCCAGCAGAGTATATCAGGAGAGGAGAGTTATAGAGGAAGGAGCAGAGTCCTCCAGCAGAGTATATCAGGAGAGGAGAGATAGAGGAAGGAGCAGAGTCCTCCAGCAGAGTATATCAGGAGAGGAGAGTTATAGAGGAAGGAGCAGAGTCCTCCAGCAGTGCAGAGTATATCAGGAGAGGAGAGTTATAGAGGAAGGAGCAGAGTCCTCCAGCAGAGTATATCAGGAGAGGAGAGATAGAGGAAGGAGCAGAGTCCTCCAGCAGAGTATATCAGGAGAGGAGAGTTATAGAGGAAGGAGCAGAGTCCTCCAGCAGAGTATATCAGGAGAGGAGAGTTATCGAGGAAGGAGCCCAGTCCTCCAGCAGAGTATATCAGGAGAGGAGAGTTCTAGAGGAAGGAGCAGAGTCCTCCAGCAGAGTATATCAGGAGAGGAGAGTTATAGAGGAAGGAGCAGAGTCCTCCAGCAGAGTATTTCAGGAGAGGAGAGTTATAGAGGAAGGAGCAGAGTCCTCCAGCAGAGTATATCAGGAGAGGAGAGTTATAGAGGAAGGAGCAGAGTCCTCCAGCAGTGCAGAGTATATCAGGAGAGGAGAGTTATAGAGGAAGGAGCAGAGTCCTCCAGCAGTGCAAAGTATTTCAGGAGAGGAGAGTTATAGAGGAAGGAGCAGAGTCCTCCAGCAGTGCAGAGTATATCAGGAGAGGAGAGTTATAGAGGAGGGAGCAAAGTCCTCCAGCAGAGTATATCAGGAGAGGAGAGTTATAGAGGAAGGAGCATAGTATATCAGGAGAGGAGAGTTATAGAAGAAGGAGCAGAGTCCTCCAGCAGAGTATATCAGGAGAGGAGAGTTATAGAGGAAGGAGCAGAGACCTCCAGCAGAGTATATCAGGAGAGGAGAGTTATAGAGGAAGAAGCAGAGTCCTCCAGCAGAGTATATCAGGAGAGGAGAGTTATAGAGGAAGGAGCAGAGTCCTCCAGCAGAGTATATCAAGAGAGGAGAGTTCTGGAGGAAGGAGCAGAGTACTCCAGCAGAGTATATCAGGAGAGGAGAGTTATAGAGGAAGGAGCAGAGTCCTCCAGCAGAGTATATCAGGAGAGGAGAGTTATAGAGGAAGGAGCAGAGTCCTCCAGCAGTGCAGAGTATATCAGGAGAGGAGAGTTATAGAGGAGGGAGCAGAGTCCTCCAGCAGAGTATATCAGGAGAGGAGAGTTATAGAGGAAGGAGCATAGTATATCAGGAGAGGAGAGTTATAGAAGAAGGAGCAGAGTCCTCCAGCAGAGTATATCAGGAGAGGAGAGTTATAGAGGAAGGAGCAGAGACCTCCAGCAGAGTATATCAGGAGAGGAGAGTTATAGAGGAAGAAGCAGAGTCCTCCAGCAGAGTATATCAGGAGAGGAGAGTTATAGAGGAAGGAGCAGAGTCCTCCAGCAGAGTATATCAAGAGAGGAGAGTTCTGGAGGAAGGAGCAGAGTACTCCAGCAGAGTATATCAGGAGAGGAGAGTTAGAGAGGAAGGAGCAGAGTCCTCCAGCAGAGTATATCAGGAGAGGAGAGTTATAGAGCAAGGAGCAGAGTCCTCCAGCAGAGTATATCAGGAGAGGAGAGTTAGATGTCGTGTTATTGGCACATTCTGAACGGTGACATTTCCCATAATATGACAGATTGGTATCAGCGGTGATGTTGGACGGTGTTGAGGCTCCTCTCCGTATTTGCTCGGAGGAGTCGCAGAGTCTCGCTGCTATAATGGGGGTCACTGATTACGGCTCTTTGATGAAAATCACGCCGGCTAAATCAATTGTGATTTTCTCGGCCCCCGGAGGCTCTTAATCCATTCCAATCTTTGTATGACACATTCTCCGAGAGCAGACACCCCGGGCTCCCAATCTCTTCTATTATGGCGGACAATGTTTGTGTGCGACGCCGCAGACCCTCTTATCTCATCTTCAGAAATGGTTCAACATTTTGGACCCCCCAAACCTCATCTTCTGGGGAGACGACGTTGGTAACCCCAATGATCATCTTCTGCGGAGACGTGGTTGGTAACCCCAATGATCATCTTCTGGGGAGACGTGGTTGGTAACCCCAATAATCTTCTGGGGAGACGTGGTTGGTAACCCCAATGATCATCTTCTCGGGAACGTGGTTGGTAACCCCAATAATCATCATATGGGGAGACGTGGTTGGTAACCCCAATAATCATCTTCTGGGGAGACGACGTTTGTAACCCCAATAATCATCTTCTGGGGAGATGACGTTTGTAACCCCAATAATCATCTTCTGCAGAGACGTGGTTGGTAACCCCAATAACCATCTTCTCAGGAGACGTGGTTGGTAACCAAAATAATAATCTTATATGCAGATGTGGTTGGTAACCCCAATAATCATCTTTTGGGGGAGACGTGGTTGGTAACCCCAATAATCATCTTCAGGAACCTTTCTCTGCCACTAGAGTTGTCCCTACCTGGGTGGGATACTTGTCCCTACAAAAACATATATAAATAAAAATAAAAAAATTGAAATACAAAAACATATATATAAAAGAAATAAGAAATACAGAAACACATTTAAAAAAAATCCGATAAAAAATACAAAAACATGTATAAATATATATTTTTTAATAAAAAATAAATAAACATGTAAAAATAAAAAAATAAATAAATAAAGAATACATAAACATGTGTATATATTTATAAATATATATATATATATAAAAACAAAAACATGTATAAGTTTAAAAAAAAATCCAAAAACAAGTTAAAATTAAAAAATAGAAATACAAAATACAAAAACATGTATATATTTAATAAAAGTAGAAAGATAAAAATCCAAAAACATGTATACATCTAAAAAAGTGAAATCAAGGATGCATAAACATGTATAAATTTAAAAAAAATACAAAAAAAATCCAAAAACATGTATAAATTTAAAAAAATCCAAAAACATATATAAATTTAAAAAATAAAAAAAAAAGTGAAATCAAGAATACATAAACATGTATAAATTAAAAAAGTTACAAAAAAATCCAAAAACATATATAAATTAAAAAAAAGTAGAAATAAAAAATCCAAAAACATATATAAATTAAAAAAAATCCAAAAACATTTATAAATTAAAAAAAATACAAAACAAGTATAAATTAAAAAATCGAAATAAAAAATCCAAAAACATGTATAAATTTAATATAAGTAGAAAGAAAAAAAATCCCAAAACATGTATAAATTAAAAAAAAAGTGAAATCAAGGATACATAAACATGTATAAATTAAAAAAACATTACAAAAAAAACATGTATAAATATAAAAAAAAAAAAGAAGTACAAATTAAAAAATAGAAATAAAAAATTCAAAGATATGTATAAATTTAAAATAAGTAGAAAGAAAAGAGAAACAAAAACATGTATAAATTAAAAAAAAAGTAAAATCAAGGATACATAAACATGTATAAATTAAAAATAAAACATTACACAAAAAAACCAAAAACATGTATAAATTAAAAAAATCCAAAAGCAAGTATAAATTAAAAAAAAGTAGAAATAAAAAATACAAAAACATGTATAGATTTAAAAAAATTATAAAAAAAATCAAATAAAAAATACAAAAACATGTACAGATTAAAAAACAAACAAAAAAAACCCACAAAAAAGGGCAGACTCGATGGACCACGTGGTCTTTTTCCTGCTGTCACATTTCTATGTTTCTTAAATGACCGTTTTAATGGCCTGGCCTCGGGGACTCGCAGGCGACAAAAGAGGACTTGAATTGCGCAGAGGTCAACAGACCAGAATGGATGGGAGGAATAAAGTGCTTCCAGTTTGCTAAACGGGACAAAATAAATGGAAATGCAAGGAAGAGGAAGGTCAGCGGATAGATGCGGCGGCGGCGGCGGCATGCGCAGGCAGGTGCTTGCTAAGTGACAGCGCACATGGCGGAGAGCAGGAAGTGCGATTACTTACAGCCGGTGTCTCTCCTGCGCCTGTAAGTGATGATATCTAACAATGCCCAAAGGAGCTAGTTAAAAACCGGCTTACATCCTCGGAGAAGCGCTTTAATGCGACTGCATTAGGAGGCTGTCATCGGCTTGTTGTCAAAAAAAAAAAAAAAAATGTTTGTTTTTTTTCCGCTCAGTCAGGAATATTGCGCTCTATGGCGCGAGGCAATTTAAAAACCATAATAAAAGCTTTCTAATTTTTTTTTTTACTTTGCTCTCCAGATGCCGCGACGCACTAATGGCTAAAGGTTTTCAAGAGCGCGCGGAACTAATTCACCGTCATTGTCGTTGAAGTAAAAAAAAAAAAAAACGCCATCGGGATGGCGTTCCTAATTGGAGGGGAGAAAATAGGGAACGATGACGCCCTTATCAAGAATACATTTTTCCAAATCCAGAGAGACAAATGTATTTTTTATAATAAGCTCGCAGTAAAAAAAATAATAAAAAAAACCTCAGCAAATCACTTATTCCGGGAGAGGAGGGAAGAGAATCGCATTGTGAACCGCGTGGCCTGATTATTATGTACCCGCCGCTGCCTGGCGCAGCTAATAATTCGGGATCCTTAATAAATTCCCTTTAGCGAGTTTGGCTTTGGTACGGATAATACCCAATTATTCCGGCGGATGAATTCTCCGCAAGCAATCGTTATATTAGACTGAAAACAAACTTATACATGCGCATAAGCCTGACGGGGCCGCCGGCGCCGGCTGGAGACTCCCAGAATCCCTCGGCGGCAGCTGATGGTTTCATCAAGAAGCTCTCGCTGCGGATTTCGCCAAACCCTCGCCACGACCCCCGTTACAGTGCCTTGCGAAAGTATTCGGCCCCCTGGAACTTTGCGACCTTTTGCCACATTTTAGGCTTCAAACATAAAGATATAAAACTAATTTTTTTTGAAGAACCAACAACAAGTGGGACACAATCAGGAAGTGGAACGAAATTTATTGGCTATTTCAAACTTTTTTAACAAATAAAATATTGAAAAATTGGGCGTGCAAAATGATTCAGCCCCATTAACCACTTACCCCCCCGGACCATATTGCTGGTCAAAGACCAGAGCACTTTTTGCGATTCGGGACTGCGTCGCTTTAACTGACAATTGCGCGGTCGTGCGACGTGGCTCCCAAACAAAATTGGCGTCCTTTTTTTCCCACAAATAGAGCTTTCTTTTGGTGGTATTTGATCACCTCTGCGGTTTTTATTTTTTGCGCTATAAACAAAAATAGAGCGACAATTTTGAAAAAAATGAATATTTTTTACTTTTTGCTGTAATAAATATCCCCCAAAAATATATAAAAAAACATTTTTTTCCTCAGTTTAGGCCGAGACGTATTCTTCTACGTATTTTTCGTAAAAAAAATACTGCGACATTATGGCGGACACTTTTGACACATTTTTGGGACCAGTGGCATTTTTATAGCGATCAGTTCTATAAAAATGCATTGGATTACTATAAAAATGCCACTGGCAGTGAAGGGGTTAACACTAGGGGGCGGGGAAGGGGTTAAGTATGTCCCTGGGTGTGTTCTAACTGTAGGGGGGGTGGCCTCACTAGGGGGAAACACTGATCCTCTGTTCATACATTGTATGAAGAGAAGATCAGCATTTCCCCCGCTGACAGGACCGAGAGCTGTGTGTTTACACACACAGCTCCCGGTCCCCGCTCTGTAACGAGCGATCGCGTGTGCCCGGCGGCGATCGCGCCCGCCGGGCACACGCACGGGAGTAGGGGGCGAGCAGGGGGGCGCGCGCGCGCGCCCCTAGTGGCCGCTCTAAAGGGTGACGTTATACTACGTGCTCTCGCCCAGGAGAGCCGACCTGCCGCCGTAGAATGACGGCGGCTGGTCGGCAAGTGGTTAAGTTAATACTTTGTAGCGCCCCCTTTTGCTGCGATTACAGCTGTAAGTCGCTTGGGGTATGTCTCTATCAGTTTTGCACATCGAGAGACGGAAATTTTTGCCCATTCCTCCTCGCAGAACGTCTCGAGCTCAGTGAGGTTGGATGGAGAGCGTTTGTGAACAGCAGTTTTCAGTTCTTTCCACAGATTCTCGATTGGATTCAGGTCTGGACTTTGACTTGGCCATTCTAACACCTGGATATGTTTATTTGTGAACCATTCCATTGTAGATTTTGCAGATTTATGTTTTGGATCATTGTCTTGTTGGAAGACAAATCTCCGTCCCAGTCTCAGGTCTTTTGCAGACTCCATCAGGTTTTCTTCCAGAATGGTCCTGTATTTGGCTCCATCCATCTTCCCATCACTTTTAACCATCTTCCCTGTCCCTGCTGAAGAAAAGCAGGCCCAAACCATGATGCTGCCACCACCATGTTTCACAGTGGGGATGGTGTGTTCAGGGTGATGAGCTGTGTTGCTTTTACGCCAAACATAACGTTTTGCATTGTTGCCAAAAAGTTCGAATTTGGTTTCATCCGACCAGAGCACCTTCTTCCACATGTTTGGTGTGTCTCCCAAGTGGCTTGTGGGAAACTTTAACCACTTCCCGACCTCCTCATGTACATATACGTCAGCAGAATGGCACGGACAGGCACATCAACGTACCTGTACGTCCTCTGCTAGACGTGGGTGGGGGGTCCGATCGGGACCCCCCCCCCCGGTACATGCGGAGGTCGGGTCCGCTCGGGGAGCGATCCGGGACGACGGCGCGGCTATTTGTTTTTAGCCGCTCCGTCGCGATCGCTCCCCGGAGCTGAAGAACGGGGAGAGCCGTGTGTAAACACGGCTTCCCCGTGCTTCACTGTGGCGGCGCATCGATCGGGTGATTCCCTTTATAGGGAAGACCCGATCGATGACGTCATTCCTACAGCCACACCCCCCTACACTAGTACACACACACACAGTGATCCCTAAATGTTACAGCGCCCCCTGTGTTTAACTCCCAAACTGCAACTGTCATTTTCACAATAAAGAATGCAATTTAAATGCATTTTTTGCTGTGAAAATGACAATGGTCCCAAAAATGTGTCAAAATTGTTCGAAGTGTCCGCCACTTGTCGCAGTCACGAAAAAAATAGCTGATCGCCGCCATTAGTAGTAAAAAAAAATTAAAAAAATAAAAATGCAAAAAATCTATCCCCTATTTTGTAAACGCTATAAATTTTGCGCAAACCAACCGATAAACGATTATTGCGATTTTTTTTTACCAAAAATAGGTAGAAGAATACGTATCGGCCTAAACTGAGGAAAAAAAAAATTATATATTTTTTGGGGGATATTTATTACAGCAAAAAGTAAAAAATATTGCATTTTTTTCAAAATTGTTTTTGTTTATAGCGCAAAAAATAAAAACCGCAGAGGTGATCAAATACCACCAAAAGAAAGCTCTATTTGTGGGGAAAAAAGGACGCCAATTTTGTTTGGGAGCCACGTCGCACAACCGCGCAATTGTCTGTTAAAGCGACGCAGTCCCGAACTGTAAAAACCCCTTGGGTCTTTAGGCAGCAATATGGTCCGGGGCTTAAGTGGTTAAAGGACACTTTTTTTGGATATCTTTAAGAAATGGCTTCCTTCTTGCCACTCTTCCATAAAGGGCAGATTTGTGCAGTATACAGGGACTGATTGTTGTCCTATGGACAGAGTCTCCCACCTCAGATCTCTGCAGTTCCTCCAGAGTGATCATGGGCCTCTTGGCTGCATCTCTGATCAGTCTTCTCCTTGTATGAGATGAAAGTTTAGAGGGATGGCCAGATCTTCGTAGATTTGCAGTGGTCTGATACTCCTTCCATTTTAGTATTATCGCTTGCACAGTGCTCCTTGGGATGTTTAAAGCTTGGGAAATCTTTTTGTATCCAAATCCGGCTTTAAACTTCTCCACCACAGTATCTCGGACCTGCCTGGTGTGTTCCTTGTTCTTCATGATGCTCTCTGCGCTTTAAACGGACCTCTGAGACTATCACAGTGCAGGTGCATTTATACGGAGACTTGCTTACACACAGGTGGATTCTATTTATCACCGTTAGTCATTTAGGTCAACATTGGATCAACATTGGATCAATACAGGAGATGCTCAGAGACTGCCGCTATGGTCTACGGCAGCTTCGCTCTCATCCTCTGACAGGAGGAGGGGGGATGGACTTGGGCAGGAAACACAGCGGCGGTGGCAGCACAATCTCTCCTCCTTTTATCCGCTCTTGTCAGTTGCCGATGGAGAGAGCTGCCTCTGTATACAGACAGGAAGAGGCAGAAAGGGATGACTTTGGCGCTTCAGCACCCACAACCTCTGTGGCGCCAGAGTGCGCTGCACCCTGTGCACCTGCCCAGGACCTATAGGTGGGGCATGAAACGTTGGGCATAAAAGGTGGGTCTGTGGGTGGGGCATGAAATATGGACCTATAGGTGGGGCATGAAAGGAAGGCCTATGGGTAGGGCATGAAATATGGACCTATATGTGGGGCATAAAATATGGACCTATATGATGGGGCATGAAATATGGACCTATAGGTGGGGCATGAAATGTCGGACATGAAAGGAAGGCCTATGGGTGGGGCATGAAATATGGACTTATAGGTGGGGCATGAAATATGGACCTTAATGTTGGGCATGAAATATGGACCTATAGGTGGGGCATGAAATATGGACCTATATGTGGGGCATGAAATATGGACCTATAGGTGGGGCATGAAATGTCGGGCATGAAAGGAAGGCCTATAGGTGGGGCATGAAAAATGGACCTATTGGTGGGGCATATAAGGTGGACCTGTGGGTGGGGCATAAAAGGTGGGCCTATGGGTGGGGCATTAAATATGGACCTATAGGTGGGGCATGAAACGTTGGGCATAAAATGTGGGCCTGTGGGTGTGGCATGAAATATAGACCTAAAGATGGGGCATTAAACATGGGGCATGAAAGGTAGGGCTATGGGTGGGGCATTAAATATGTACCTATAGGTCGGGCATTAAAAATTGGGCATAAAATGTGGGCCTGTGGGTGGGGCATGAAATATGGACCTATAGGTTGGGCATTAAACTTTGGGCATGAAAGGAAGGCCTATAGGTGGGGCATGAAACATGGACCTATGGGTGGGGCATATAAGGTGGGCCTATGGGTGCGGCATGAAATATGGACCTATAGGTGTGGCATGAAATGTGGGCATATGGGTGGGGCATATAAGGTGGGCCTGTGGGTGGGGCATAAAAGGTGGGCCTGTGGGTGGGGCATTTAATATGGACCTATAGGTGGGGCATGCAACGTGGGGCATAAAAGGTGGGCCTGTTAGTGGTTCATGAAATGTAGACCTATAGGCGGGGCATGAAAGATGGGCCTGTAGGTGGGTCAAGAAAAGTAGGTCTGTGGGTGGGGCATGAAAGGTGGGCCCGTGGGTGTGGCATGAAATATGGACCCATAGGTGGGGCAGGAAATGTGGGGCATTAAAGGTGGTCCTGTGGGTGGGGCATGAAATATGGACCTATAGGTGGGGCAGGAAATGTGGGGCATATAAGGTGGGCCTGTGAGTGGGGCATGAAACCTGCCTTACTGCTTATGTCTTTTATAGTGAATGTAAATGTTAGTTTTTATCTGACCCTCACGGACCCCCAGAAACTCCTCCGTGGCCCCCAGGTGAGGAGCCCCCCGGTCTATAGCCGGGGATTGGGCTCATTGTACCCACCTTATCATTCCCCCCCCCCTTTTATCCCACTTTAAGGCATTTGCACTTTGCTGTTATTATGCATTTATTTACCCCCCCTCCCCCCCATTCCGCCGCCACTAATGGCCTCATACTTGTTTTCCTGCAGAGCGCAGCGCCATCTCTGACATCACACGTCCGGCGCGTTGCGTCTCGCCGGGAAAAAAAAGTAATTTTATCTCCAATAATTACAGATCTTTTCTTCTATAGCCGACAACCTCCTAATACACCCCGTGATTCCAATCACGCAGCACGTTCCTCTGATGGAAATAACTCGGCGAACGAACCTTTCTGCCCTCGGTGGGATGTAGATTGCGCCGTCACGCCGCAGACCAATCATCGGAAATACGGGAACAAGGTCCTTGTTATTATTATTTTTTTAACGTAAAGGGGAACTCCAGCCAGACAGATAAATAAACATCTAAAAATGGGAAGAACTGGAATAGGAAGAATTTTTTACCTACAAAATAAGTAGTAGCCCGTTCCTGCCATAAGGTGCGTCCGAATGTGCGTGTTTTCTTGCGCGTTTCGGTTCAGTGAGCTGCAGGAGGGGCGGAAACAAGACCTGTCATCCTGCACAAGGAGAGAGAGAGCAGAGCTGTGGGAGGGCCCATCAGGCTCCACCCACTATAGAAAACTAGAGGAGGGGGGCGGAGACAAGACCGGTCACCCTGCACAAGGACAAAGAGCAGAGCTGTGGGAGGGGCCCAGCAGGCTCCACCCACTACAGAAAACTAGAGGAGGGGGGCGGAGACAAGACCAGTCCCCCTGCACAAGGACAAAGAGCAGAGCTGTGGGAGGGGCCCAGCAGGCTCCACCCACTACAGAAAACTAGAGGAGGGCAGAGCCAAGACCAATCCATCTGCGCAAGGCGAGAGGGCAGAGCTGTGGGATAGGCCAAGCTGGCTCCACCCACTATAGAAAACTACAGGAGGGGTGGAGACAAGACCAGTCACCCTGCACAAGGAGAATAAGCAGAGCTGTGGGAGGGGCCCAGTAGGCTCCACCCACTATAGGAAATTGGAGGAGGGGGCGGAGACAAGACCGTTCCCCCTGCACCAGGAGAGGGAGCAAAGCTGTGGGAGGGGCCCAGCAGGCTTCACCCACTTTAGAAAACGAGAGGAGGGGGCGGAGACAAGACCACTCCCCCTGCACAAGGAGAGAGAGCAGAGCAGACACATGACCAATGGATTTAGTGGCTGACACTCCCCCCCCCTTATGAATGTGCCCCTTAATCTACATGTAGGGCACCGGACACATGGATTCCAATGTTTTTTTTTTTTTTTTTAAGAACGCTATTAGAGTTGGAGGCTCTAATTGGCTTCATAAAGGGCGGGCTTGGGGCACAGAGCACTGCGCCCGGATCCCACCCAGTTGTGTGACATTAGCAAATTAATATTCGCTAATGTCTTCCTGTTCCTCCTTTCAGGGCCCGCTTCCTGAGACCCAACTTGCTGTGAGTCCTGATTGGCCGGGAGGAGAAGCGACCCCGGGACCCAGGAGGAGACGCAGGGGGGAAGCCGCCTGGATGGAATAAGTACGGGGCTGGCGGGCGATGGGCAAGCGTTGTGGCGATCGAGGAGCGACGGGGGAGAATGGATGATTGATTAAGCAAATGAGCGAGCGTCGAGGGTAGTAGGGGGTGGTTGGTTGGCTGGCTTGGGGGGAGTTCTGAATGGCTGGGGGGGCACGGGCCACCCCCCCCCAATAAAATTGAGCACCAGCAGCCACTTGATTTAGATGATATATACTGATCCCGAAGTTCCCCTTTAACGCCGGCGCATTGGAGGTCACGGGATTTCTGATCTTGTAAATTTTCGATACATAAAAAAATAAAAACATTTTAAAGTAAAGAAATGTCAGTCCTGTGCCGGTTGAGCCCGGCGGTGACCCGGTGACTAGGGTTGCCACCTCATCCCTTTAAAACAGAACACATATGAATTACACAGGTTCTGAGGTTAATTTAATGCAGGTAAGACACCAAATGAGTCTAATTACCACCTTAATTAGCCACAGAACCTGTGTAATTAATATGTGTTCTGTTTTAAAGGGATGAGGTGGCAACCCTACCGGTGACCCCTGTTCCTGTGGTGTTCTGCTTCGGGGCACTCCTGAGCCCAAACCAGCCATCACACATCATGCAGCTCCCGCCACCCGCAACATGTATTCATTGGAAGCCCGTACCCAGCTGCTGGGCCTTGCAGTGCAGCGGATCCCAATCCGGGAGAGGAATATGAACGGCATCCAATCACGATGGAATATTATTGGCGGGGTATTCATTCTGCCTGGCGTTCACCTTTAAACACAAAGGACATAAATATTTGGCTGCAGGACGACGACGTGCGCCATGTGGCCCTAATAAGTCATCGCCCCCAGCGGACCCATCTGACTGTTCTGCCATACAGGCCCCCGGCGCCAGAGGACAGACATCCCCCCCCCCCCCCCCCCCCGGACATTCGGGTGACCTCTGAAGCTCGCTCATTCATGACCGGTCCCTTAATGAGCCCATTTAGCCATTTTATGGTGATGATGTTTTATTATGGGGAAGAATCAATGAACCTATCAGGACATGAAGGCTAAAAAACATCTGCACCAATCAGGAGAGAGATTTATAGACCAACAAATACAGCAATGCCAGGGGATAGCATTCTGAGATGTGATCTCTGTGAGAGGGAATAAATAACACTGGGGCTCTAGGTGCTGCTGTGATGACATCACCCAGGGCTATAGATTCCTTTGTGGTGACATCACCCAGGGCTCTAGGTGCTGCTGTGATGACATCACCCAGGACTATAGGTGCTGCTGTGATGACATCATCCAGGGCTCTAGGTGCTGCTGTGATGACATCACCCAGGACTATAGGTGCTGCTGTGATGACATCACCCAGGACTATAGGTGCTGCTGTGATGACATCATCCAGGGCTATAGGTGCTGGTGTGGTGACATCACCCAGGACTATAGGTGCTGCTGTGATGACATCACCCAGGACTATAGGTGCTGCTGTGATGACATCATCCAGGGCTATAGGTGCTGGTGTGGTGACATCACCCAGGGCTCTAGGTGCTGCTGTGATGACATCACCCAGGGCTATAGGTGCTGCTGTGATGACATCATCCAGGGCTTATTTGCATATTCGACGCAGAAATCAACGGAAGCGCCACCTAGCGGCCAGCGTAAATATTGCACCCAAGATACGACGGCGTAGGAGACTTACGCCGCTCGTATCTTGGCCGAATTTAAGCGTATCTGGTTTCCAGAATACGCTTAAATATACGACGGCGCAAATTCGGACTTACGACGGCGTATCTATAGATACGCCGTCGTAAGTCTCTGAGAATCTGGGCCAAAGTGTAATTTCTTCAGTGTTGTCACAAAAAAAGATTTTTAAAAATGTGAGGGGTGTACTTACTTTTGTGAGATACTGTATATATATATATATATACACACATCTCCTGATATACAGTACAGATTTGCTGGGCATTTTTGTTGGCACAGGCCGGAGCTCTCCTTTAATTGTCTCGCCGCTCGGCTGGCGATCAATGCACATCCAGTAATGCGGAGTGACGCTGACAATGATTAAATAAGCCGGGTGGCGGGGCCTCGGCGTGTCGTTGCGCCCGTGTAATTGAACCTCTCAGACAGCTGATGCGGGACTGGCACTCCCGGGCACCCCGGCGCTGGCTCGCAGTCGCTGACGCTCTCGCTCATGTTGACCTGCTCATTAGGGAGCGATTAGTCAGGCTGGGGAAGTGTCAGCGCGGCGGCGCGGCAGACGTGTATTTGGAGAGCGAGGCGGCCGAGGCTTTTCGAGTCACGCTGGGAATTCAATCAGCGGATAATTAGCTGCTTTCCTGTACAGGTGAACGCTCCCCCCCTTTGACGTTTCGTACGTTAGGGGCCCGCTGCTGAGCGCCTTGTTACAGCGACAATTAGAGAGCGCCCTGCGGACGGGCTGACGCTCCCGGCGTGTGGCAGATCTGCTCTGCGGTGTCACATCCACTCTTCTTTCTTTATATCGTTATAAAAAGGACGCCCGGCGACACTGGGAGACGAAACGCGGCGTATTTCAAGACAGGATACGTCCCGAGTTATTATTGTACCGCTTACACAGAAGTCATTTTGGTGCAAGTTTCTCTTCTTGCGTGCTTGCTGTTCCATATTTCCTGTCCATTTGAAGATTCGCAGATCCTCCCTCAGACAGCAGTAGCATCCCTGATTAATGTTCAGCTCCAACGATTAGCACCCCTGTCTGGTTTTTGCTCCTGTTTTCCCATTTCCGGTTCCTGTGACACCACTGGAAGGAATGAGGCACACGGGGGTCACCAGCACATGAAGTCACAGGCAGCAATAATAATAACCTGACTGAGGTTTGTTGTAATATGTCGTCACCATTGGAATGTTCTTTTATTGATGACTGTGTCCCCATTGGACAGATTTACCAGTCATAGGGCCTGGAACCCCCCCCCCCCCCCATCACATTGGAGGTACCATATCACATCAGAGGCCCCTCATCACATCAGAGGCCCCTCATCACATCAGAGGCCCCCCATCACATCAGAGGCCCCCCATTAGATCAAAGGCCCCCTTCACATCAGAGGCCCCCCTTAATATCAGAGGTCCCCCCATCACATCAGAGGTCCAGCCATCACATCAGAGGTCCCCCATCACATCAGAGGTCCTCCCATCACATCAGAGGTCCTCCCATCACATCAGAGGTCCCCCATCACATCAGAGGTCCTCCCATCACATCAGAGGTCCCCCCATCACATCAGAGGTCCCCCATCACATTAGAGGTCTCCCCCATCACATCAGAGGTCCCCCCATCACATCAGAGGTCCCCCATCACATCAGAGGTCCTCCCATCACATCAGAGGTCCCCCCATCACATCAGAGGTCCCCCCATCACATTAGAGGTCTCCCCCATCACATCAGAGGTCCTCCCATCACATCAGAGGTCTCCTCATCACATCAGAGGTCCCCCCATCACATCAGAGGTCTCCCCATCACATCAGAGGTCCCTCATCACATCAGAGGTCCTCCCCATCACATCAGAGGTCCCCCATCACATCAGAGGTCCCCCCCATCACATCAGAGGTCCCCCATCACATCAGAGGTCCCCCCCATCACATCAGAGGTCCTCTCATCACATCAGAGGTCCCCCATCACATCAGAGGTCCCCCATCACATCAGAGGTCCTCCCATCACATCAGAGGTTCTCCCATCATATCAGAGGCCCCCCATCACATCAGAGGTCTCCCCATCACATCAGAGGTCCCCCTCATCACATCAGAGGTCCTCTATCACATCAGAGGTCCCCCCCATCACATCAGAGGTTCCCCATCACATCAGAGGTCCCCCCATCACATCAGAGGTCCCCCATCACATCAGAGCCCCCCCCCATCACATCAGAGGTCCCCCATCACATCAGAGGTCCCCCTATCACATCAGAGGTCCTCCATCACATCAGAGGCCCCCCCCCATCACATCAGAGGTCCTCCCATCACATCAGAGGTCCTCCATCACATCAGAGGTCCCCCCATCACATCAGAGGTCCACCCATCACATCAGAGGTCCTACCATCACATCAGAGGTCCCCCCATCACATCAGAGGTCCCCCCATCACATCAGAGGCCCCCCATCACATCAGAGGTCTCCTCATCACATCAGAGGTCTCCTCATCACATCAGAGGTCCCCCCATCACATCAGAGGTCCTCCCATCACATCAGAGGTCTCCTCATCACATTAGAGGTCTCCCCATCACATTAGAGGTCCCCCATCACATCAGAGGACCCCCATCACATCAGAGGTCTCCCCATCACATCAGAGGTCCCCCATCACATCAGAGGTCCCCCTATCACATCAGAGGTCCTCCATCACATCAGAGGCCCCCCCCATCACATCAGAGGTCCTCCCATCACATCAGAGGTCCTCCATCACATCAGAGGTCCCCCCATCACATCAGAGGTCCACCCATCACATCAGAGGTCCTACCATCACATCAGAGGTCCCCCCATCACATCAGAGGTCCCCCCATCACATCAGAGGCCCCCCATCACATCAGAGGTCTCCTCATCACATCAGAGGTCTCCTCATCACATCAGAGGTCCCCCCATCACATCAGAGGTCCTCCCATCACATCAGAGGTCTCCTCATCACATTAGAGGTCTCCCCATCACATTAGAGGTCCCCCATCACATCAGAGGTCCCCCATCACATTAGAGGTCCTCCTCCCATAACATCAGAGGTCTCCTCGTCACATCAGAGGTCCTCCCATCACATCAGAGGTCCTCCCATCACATCAGAGGGGCTGTATAATGTAAAGGTGGTCCAGAGGTTTGGGGGGCTGTGTAATGTAAAGGGGTCCAGAGGTGCGGGGCTGTGTAATGTAAACGGGTCCAGAGGTGCAGGGACTGTGTAATGTAAAGGGGTCCAGAGGTGCGGGGCTGTGTAATGTAAACGGATCCAGAGGTGCTGTGTAATGCAAAGGGGTCCAGAGGTACGGGGACTGTGTAATGTAAAGGGGTCCAGAGGTTTGGGGGACTGTGTAATGTAAAGGGGTCCAGAGGTACGGGGCTGTGTAATGTAAAGGGGTCCAGAGGTACGGGGACTGTGTAATGTAAAGGGGTCCAGAGGTTTGGGAGGCTGTGTAATGTAAAGGGGTCCAGAGGTACGGGGACTGTGTAATGTAAAGGGGTCCAGAGGTTTGGGAGGCTGTGTAATGTAAAGGGGTCCAGAGGTACGGGGACTGTGTAATGTAAAGGTGGTCCAGAGGTACGGGGCTGTGTAATGTAAAGGGGTCCAGAGGTACGGGGCTGTGTAATGTAAAGGGGTCCAGAGGTACGGGGCTGTGTAATGTAAAGGGGTCCAGAGGTACGGGGACTGTGTAATATAAACGGGTCCAGAGGTGCAGGGACTGTGTAATATAAAGGTGGTCCAGAGGTACGGGGCTGTGTAATGTAAAGGGGTCCAGAGGTACGGGGGCTGTGTAATGTAAAGGGGTCCAGAGGTGCGGGGACTGTGTAATGTAAAGGGGTCCAGAGGTGCAGGGACTGTGTAATGTAAAGGGGTCCAGAGGTGTGGGGGCTGTGTAATGTAAAGGGGTCCAGAGGTTTGGGGGGCTGTGTAATGTAAAGGGGTCCAGAGGTACGGGGCTGTGTAATGTAAAGGGGTCCAGAGGTGCAGGGGCTGTGTAATGTAAAGGGGTCCAGAGGTACGGGGCTGTGTAATGTAAAGGGGTCCAGAGGTACGGGGGCTGTGTAATGTAAAGGGGTCCAGAGGTACGGGGCTGTGTAATGTAAAGGGGTCCAGAGGTGCAGGGCTGTGTAATGTAAAGGGGTCCAGAGGTACGGGGGCTGTGTAATGTAAAGGGGTCCAGAGGTACGGGGGCTGTGTAATGTAAAGGGGTCCAGAGGTGCAGGGGCTGTGTAATGTAAAGGGGTTCAGAGGTGTAGGGGCTCAATGCTCCACCTTCTCATTCTCTTACTTCAGCACCCAATGTGGACCCGCCTACTGTTAGCATCATGTGAAGTTTCAGCTGGTGTTGAAAGAACGATGGGAATTATTTTACACACACAATTGAACATATAACAGCTTAAAGTTCATTTTCCATTGGCTGGTTCCATACTTCCCGCACGTCATTTTCTTTCCTTTAGGCCACGTCCCGAAAAACGTAGCGTTTAATCTCCGCAGCGGCTCTCCCTGTCACCTCATACAAATCAGGATTTTTTTTTTCTCTTTCAGCGGCACCCAGAGAAGAGTTTTGTATCACCGGCACGTCAGCGGCGTGTCACACATTCAGCGCGGCGTGATTTATTACTTCGTAATGTAGAACACAATTATTTAAGCGTAACTTAGATAGGAAAAGGAAACATGCGATGCGCGGCGTAAAGAGGGAAAAAAAATCCGGACATAAACCGCCGCGATGAATAGATAATGGCCGGGGAACGCCGCCATGCGACAAGTAAACTTAATCTTCATTGTTCTAGCAAAGCTTATTGTCCCGATCGATCATAATGAGGTGTGTGAGCGGCACAACTGCGTGCGATTTATTCATCTTCTTAGCTTGGTGCGGAGTAGAGTTAACGCCGCAGCCGCGTGGAAAATTCCTCCTGTTCGAGACTCGCGGCAAAAAAAGAATCGTAGGATTCTTTAATTCGAAGGTTTTAATCCCGAGAAAAAGATCTGGGGCCAGATTCACAGAAGAAGTACGCCGGAGTATCTACTGATATCTGCTGATACTCCGGCGTACTTTCAAATTTGCCGCGTCGTATCTTTATTTGTAATTCACAAACAAATATACAACGGCATTTGGCTAAGATCCGACAGGCTTACGGCTTCGTACACCTTCGGATCTTAGGATGCAATACTTCGGCGACCGCTGGGTGGAGTTTGCGTTGTTTTCCGCGTCGGGAATGCAAATTAGCTGTTTACGGCGATCCACGAAGGTACGCTCGTTCGTCGCATTCTCTTACGTCGTCACTAGTCGGCTTTTCGCGTCGCAAAGTTACGGCTGCTATTTAGGTGGTGTAACAATAGACAGCCAATGTTAAAGTATGGCCATCGTTCCCGCGTCAAATTAATTTTTTATTTTTTTTGCGTAAGACGTCCGGGAATACGAAAGGACGTAACGCACGTCGCCGTTCAAAATACATGTTGGGGCGCCGTAATTTCGCGCAAAGCACGGCGGGAAATTTCCTAACGGAGCATGCGCAGAACGTTCGACGCGGGAACGCGCCTAATTTAAATGGTACACGCCCCATTTGAATTAGGCAGGCTTGCGCCGGACGGCTTTACGCTACGCCGCCGCAAGTTTGCACGCAAGTGCTTTGTGAATCAAGCACTTACGACGAAAACTTGCGGCGGTGTAACGTAAATTAGGACCTCCTATTCTCCTTTCCCTCCTGAATATTCTCTGGAATTGTCTATGGCAATCGGGTCCTAAACTCTTAGGGCCCAGATTCTCGTACATCCGCGAAATTTTGTGCGGATGTAACGTATCTGATTTACGCCACGCCTCCGCAACTTAGACGGGCAAGTGCTGTATTCTCAAAGCACGTGCTCCTTAAGTTGCGGCGGAGTAGCGTAAATCGGCCGGCGTAAGCCCCGCCTAATTCAAATTTGGATCAGGGGGGCGTGTTTTATGTAAATCTACTGTGACCCGACGTGATTGACGTTTTTCCCGAACGGCGCATGCAAAAAAAATAAGAAGAAATAAAGAAAAAAATATATAAAAACATGTTTTATAAAAAAAAAGGGGGGTTGTCATCCGGGGGCCCTGGGGACCTCCGGACCCTTAAAAAAAATTTTTAAAAAAAAGGTGGGTTGCCATCTGGGGCCCTGGGGACCTCCGGACCCTTAAAAAAAAATTGGCCCTTTAATAAAAATATATTAAATTTATTTTTTATTTTTTTATAATAAATAAATAAAAAAAAAGGGGGTTGCCATCTGGGGCCCTTACCGGTGTACTGCCTGTACCCCCCTGGTGGCGGCCCTGGTTCCGGCATCTATTGAAGTTCTTGGTCTGTGTTCCTCATGTGAATTTTTTTTTCTAGGTTCTCTTTAAATTCATCATCTTCCTCCTCGCTCCTCATATGAACACGCGAGCTGCGGATCCGAGAACACGGGACTCATTACAAAAGTTTACAAGAAAGGAAAGTCACTGAGGACCTCATTTAGAACAAAGAAAAGAACATGAAACATTTTCTCCCGGCAAAAAAAAATAAAAAATAAAATAAATATCTCCTGAAATACAATTGTCTCTTTCCTATAAGAAGTGACTCCGTCCATCCCATTGTGAGACCTCATTGGAGCGCCGCCATGAGGACATATGGGTGCAGGGCCGCCATCAGGGGGGTACAGCCGGTACACCTGTAAGGGCCCCAGATGGCAACCCCCCCTGTTTTTATTTATTTTTTATAAAAAAAAAATATTTTTTTAATATTTTACACCGTATACGCCGTCGTAACTCTGAATCTGCGCCGTCGTAAATTTAAGTGTATTCTCAAATTGAGATACGCTTAAATCTAGCTAAGATACGACCGCCGGCGCCGTCGTATCTTAGCTGTCTATTTATGCCGGCCGCTAGGGGCCGTGTACGCCGATTTATGCCTAGAATGCGTAAGTCAGCGAGATACGTTTGCCCGTCGCAGTAAAGATACGCCGTTTACGTAAGGCGTTTTCAGGGCGTAAAGTTATTCCACCAAAAAGATGGCGCAGTCAATGTTAAGGCTGCATTCACACCTGAAGGCGGCGTATTTTACCACGATTTGCTGCGACAAATTGCGGCGTTTTGTCCCGCGATTTGCCGCGACAAAACGCTGCGTTTTTTAAGCCTAACATACGCCGGAGGGGTGATCAACATTGTCGGCTATGCCGAACGCCGAAAGCCGCCTGAAAAAAAGGTCCGGGACTTGTTTTGAGCTTCAGTCGTACGGCGTTTCGGCGTTCGGCGTGGAGATGTGAACCATCTCCATAGTCGACAATGTAAAATCACCCCTCCAGCGTATTGCAAGCTGCAATAGCGTCGCGCTACAGGCGACAAAACGCCTAGGTGTGAATGGAACCTAAGTATGGATGTCGGAACCACGTCAAATTTTTAAATTTTTTGGTGTAAGTCGTCCGTGAATGGGGCTGGGCGTAATTTACGTTCACGTCGAAAACCAATAATTCTTTGCGGCCTAATTTGGAGCATGCGCATTGGAATGCGCGTGCGCCGTTCGTTCAAAACGTCAATCACGTCGGGTCACGATTCATTAGCATAAATCACGCCCACCTCTTCACGATTTAAATTAGGCGCGCTTACGCCGGGACATTTACGCTACGCCGCCGTAACTTAGGACGCAAGTGCTTTGTGAATACAGCACTGGCCTCTCTGACTTACGGCGGCATAGCGTATATGAGATGCGCTACGCCTGCCTAACGTTACGCACGTCTACCTGAATCCAGCTAAAAATCTATATATTTTTTTATTTTCTTTTATTTTTTATATATATATATATAATATTATTATTATTGGGGTGGATTCAGGTAGGGGCGCGCAATTTAAACGGCGGCGCAGCGTATCGTATTTACGATACGCCGCCGTAACCTACAGGAGAAAGTGCTGTATTCACGAAGCACTTGCTCCGTAAGTTGCGGCAGCGTAGCGTAAAAGGGGCCGGCGTAAGCGCGCGTAATTCAAATGATCCGGTAGGGGGCGTGGATCATTTAAATTAGGCGCGTTCCCGCGCCGAACGTACTGCACATGCGCCGTCCCTAAAATTTCCCGCCGTGCATTGCGGTAAATGACGTCGCAAGGACGTCATTGGTTTCGACGTGAACGTAAATGGCGTCCATTCACGCACGACTTACGCATACGATGTACAATTTTCAAATCGCGACGCGGGAACGACGTCCATACTTAACATTGGCTGCGCCTCCTAATAGCAGGAGCAGCCTTACGCCGAAAAAGCCTTAACGCAAACGACTTCAAAAACGAACGCCGAGCGCACGTACGTTTGTGAATCGGCGTATCTAAGAAATTAGCATATTCTACGCCGACAGCAACGGAAGCGCCCCTAGCGGCCAAAGTTATATTGCACACAATTCTACGCCGCCACAATCAAGTTACGTCGGTGGAGGAAGCCTATTTTTTCAGCGTAACTGCCTTTGTGAATTGGGCGCGGAATTCAAATTACGGCGGCGTATCTGGAGATACGCCGCAGCAAAAGGTACCTGAATCTACCCCATTATCATTATTATTAATAAAGGGTCCAGAGGTCCCCAGGGCCCCCCTTTTTTTTATATATATTTTTCTTTATTTCTTCTTTTTTTTGTAAAGGCCCCCCCCCTGCTTCTCAATTTCAGCAGCACCCCCCCCCCCCCCCGGTGTAAGGGGCCCCATAATTCCTGATGGCGGCCCTGTATGACCCGCCAGAGCCTTGCGGATCGCATTAACGAGGTACGACTTTCATCGCCGCCGCACGCTTGGCTACTTATTATTTTTATTTTTTTTTGGCCACAAGCCTCATATTTTTTTTGCTTCTTACAAAAAAATATATAAAAAATATTTATATAAATATATACATCATGCGGCTTCTTCTGTACAAATGACTTCAAAATAAATCTGCAGCAGACACAATTGCGCCTCTTGGGTCGGAGAAGACTACCCCGCGTCTCAAGGTGTTTTTTTTTTTTTAAAGAGAGATCCTCCTTTTACTTTCCAGCTCTGTGTTTTGCCGTTTGAATAATTGCCCAATTAAATATAATTTGGAAATCTTGGCGCGGCTCTATTGGTCTTGTGCGCGGCGAGGTATCCAGAGGACGCACATTAATAACTCCCAGCGAGCCTCATCCCTTCAATAATTCCTCTTTTAAATTAAACAAAAGCCGGTGATTTGTTGCCGTTCTCGCCAGGAATAGAAACTATTTTGGGAAAGTGATCTACGCATTTTGGAGGCGATTACATTATTTTTTTTTTTAGTAGAAACAATTGTAATCATAAAATAAAGGGGGAAAAAAATATATAAAAAAATTAGTTACGTTTCCGAACTTTACTGTATTAAAGTAAATCCGCGCCGAGCGCTCCCGAGCAAATTCTTGTTTTATGGCGTCCGGGGATTTCTCCGACGTACAATTTCTTGCCTGTAATTTACACAACGAAAAAAAAAAAACAGGGAGATGAATTGTCGGCTTTTCTGCTGCAGCCGGAAAAAAATCTCTTTCTCTCCGAATAAGAAATTCATTTTTTTTTAGATAATCGCGCTTCCTGTTCAAGTTCCCGGCACAAAAAGCCTTGGCCCAGATTCAAGAAGCACTTGCGCCCGCGCAACCATAGGTTACGCAGCGCAATTGCTTACTTGCTCCGGTGTCTGATTCAGGAACCTCGTTACACCGACTGCAGCCTAAAATATGCGCGGCATAAGGCTCTTATGCCTCGCAGATTTTAGGCTGCATTCTTGTGCTTGCCGCTAGGGGGCGCTCCCATTGTGATCAGCGTGTAGTATGCAAATTGCATACTACCACTGATTCACAAGCTTGCGCGGGCCCCGCGCAAGCCAGGTACGGAGTTTCCGTACGGCTACTTTTAGCGCAAGGCTACCCCTTCTAATAGTAGGGGCAGCCAATGCTAAAGTATAGCCGGCCTTCCCGCGCCGTGAAATTTGAATTTCACAGCGTTTGCGTAAGTGAAACGTGAATGGCGCTGGACGCCATTCACGTTCACTTAGAAGCAAATGACGTCCTTGCGACGTCATTTGCCGCAATGCACGTCGGGAAAGTTTCCCGACGGAGCATGCGCTGTACGCTCGGCGCGGGAGCGCGCCTAATTTAAATGATTCCCACCCCCGGCGGGATCATTTAACTTGCGCGCGCTTACGCCGGGCAAATTTGCTGGCTCGCCCTCGCAATTCACGGAGCTACTGCTCCGTGAATCGAGGGCAGCGCAAAATATTTGCGGGGGCGCAGGGCAAAATCGTTGCCCTGCTCCCCCGCAAATATCGCGCAATTCTACTTGAATCTGGGCCCTTGTTTGTAAAAGTTGGATTTTTTTTCCCTTCCCCCTCCACCTCGCCCCATAAGTTGGACTTCATATAAAGCTGAGCACTAGAATTTATTAAAACATTGCAATGCATTATTGTGGCCCCGCCCATCACTCGATTCTCAGAAAAGCTCCGCCTTTTATCATCAAAAAAGTCATAATTGAGCTCCAATTAGTGACTTTGGCTGAACTGATGTCAACAGTCTGCTGCAGGCAGGAGGAAGCATTGGTGCGGCTGCATTGATGGGCACTGGTCAGGCTGCATTGATAGGCACTGGTCAGGCTGCATTGATGGGCTCTGAGGAGTGAGCGGCCCGGGGCCTGGGCCCCACTTTGCACAATCAATGCAGGCAGCCTGAGGAGAAGGGCCCCCCGAGCCGGGACACTCAGTATTGCTGGCCTCACTCCTCTGCACAGATCAACACATGTGTGTGGACTGGACACCTTGGGGCAGGAGGGGCCCCACATATCAGAGGACATAGTGCAGGAGGGGCCCCCAGACCTCAGAAAGACCCTGCATAGAGACATAGTGCAGGAGGGGCCCCAGACCTCAGAAAGACCCTGCATAGAGACATAGTGCAGGAGGGGCCCCCAGACCTCAGAAAGACCCTACATAGAGACATAGTGCAGGAGGGGCCCCCAGACCTCAGAAAGACCCTGCATAGAGACATAGTGCAGGAGGGCTCCCAGACCTCAGAAAGACCCTGCATAGAGACATAGTGCAGGAAGGGCCCCCAGACCTCAGAAAGACCCTGCATAGAGACATAGTGCAGGAGGGGCCCCACATATCAGAGCCTGCATAGAGACATAGTGCAGGAGGGGCCCCCAGACCTCAGAAAGACCCTGCATAGAGACATAGTGCAGGAGGGGCCCCCAGACCTCAGAAAGACCCTGCATAGAGACATAGTGCAGGAGGGGCCCCCAGACCTCAGAAAGACCCTGCATAGAGACATAGTGCAGGAGGGCTCCCAGACCTCAGAAAGACCCTGCATAGAGACATAGTGCAGGAGGGGCCCCCAGACCTCAGAAAGACCCTGCATAGAGACATAGTGCAGGAGGGGCTCCCAGACCTCAGAAAGACCCTGCATAGAGACATAGTGCAGGAGGGGCCCCCAGACCTCAGAAAGACCCTGCATAGAGACATAGTGCAGGAGGGCTCCCAGACCTCAGAAAGACCCTGCATAGAGACATAGTGCAGGAAGGGCCCCCAGACCTCAGAAAGACCCTGCATAGAGACATAGTGCAGGAGGGGCCCCACATATCAGAGCCTGCATAGAGACATAGTGCAGGAGGGGCCCCCAGACCTCAGAAAGACCCTGCATAGAGACATAGTACAGGAGGGGCCCCCAGACCTCAGAAAGACCCTGCATAGAGACATAGTGCAGGAGGGGCCCCCAGACCTCAGAAAGACCCTGCATAGAGACATAGTGCAGGAGGGGCCCCAGACCTCAGAAAGACCCTGCATAGAGACATAGTGCAGGAGGGGCTCCCAGACCTCAGAAAGACCCTGCATAGAGACATAGTGCAGGAGGGGCCCCAGACCTCAGAAAGACCCTGCATAGAGACATAGTGCAGGAGGGCCCCCAGACCTCAGAAAGACCCTGCATAGAGACATAGTGCAGGAGGGGCCCCCAGACCTCAGAAAGACCCTGCATAGAGACATAGTGCAGGAGGGCCCCCAGACCTCAGAAAGACCCTGCATAGAGACATAGTGCAGGAGGGGCCCCCAGACCTCAGAAAGACCCTGCATAGAGACATAGTGCAGGAGGGGCCCCCAGACCTCAGAAAGACCCTGCATAGAGACATAGTGCAGAAGGGCCCCCATCCCTTAGAAAGACCCTGCATAGAGACATGGTGCAGGAGGGCCCCCAGCCCTCAGAAAGACCCTGCATAGAGACATAGTGCAGAAGGGCCCCCAGACCTCAGAAAGACCCTGCATAGAGACATAGTGCAGAAGGGCCCCCAGACCTCAGAAAGACCCTGCATAGAGACATAGTGCAGGAGGGGCCCCGGACCTCAGAAAGACCCTGCATAGAGACATAGTGCAGGAGGGCCCCCAGACCTCAGAAAGACCCTGCATAGAGACATAGAGCAGGAGGGGCCCCCAGACCTCAGAAAGACCCTGCATAGAGACATAGTGCAGGAGGGGCCCCCAGACCTCAGAAAGACCCTGCATAGAGACATAGTGCAGAAGGGTCCCCAGACCTCAGAAAGACCCTGCATAGAGACATAGTGCAGAAGGGCCCCCAGACCTCAGAAAGACCTTGCATAGAGACATAGTGCAGGAGGGCTCCCAGACCTCAGAAAGACCCTGCATAGAGATAGTGCAGGAGGGGCCCCGGACCTCAGAAAGACCCTGCATAGAGACATAGTGCAGAAGGGCCCCCAGACCTCAGAAAGACCCTGCATAGAAACATAGTGCAGGAGGGGCCCCCAGACCTCAGAAAGACCCTGCATAGAGACATAGTGCAGAAGGGGCCCCCAGACCTCAGAAAGACCCTGCATAGAGACATAGTGCAGGAGGGCCCCCAGACCTCAGAAAGACCCTGCATAGAGACATAGTGCAGGAGGGGCCCCCAGACCTCAGAAAGACCCTGCATAGAGACATAGTGCAGGAGGGGCCCCCAGACCTCAGAAAGACCCTGCATAGAGACATAGTGCAGAAGGGCCCCCATCCCTTAGAAAGACCCTGCATAGAGACATGGTGCAGGAGGGCCCCCAGCCCTCAGAAAGACCCTGCATAGAGACATAGTGCAGAAGGGCCCCCAGACCTCAGAAAGACCCTGCATAGAGACATAGTGCAGAAGGGCCCCCAGACCTCAGAAAGACCCTGCATAGAGACATAGTGCAGGAGGGGCCCCGGACCTCAGAAAGACCCTGCATAGAGACATAGTGCAGGAGGGCCCCCACACCTCAGAAAGACCCTGCATAGAGACATAGAGCAGGAGGGGTCCCCAGACCTCAGAAAGACCCTGCATAGAGACATAGTGCAGGAGGGGCCCCCAGACCTCAGAAAGACCCTGCATAGAGACATAGTGCAGGAGGGGCCCCACATATCAGAGCCTGCATAGAGACATAGTGCAAGAGGGGCCCCCAAACCTCAGAAAGACCCTGCACAGAGACATAGTGCAGAAGGGCCCCCAGACCTCAGAAAGACCCCGCATAGAGACATAGTGCAGAAGGGTCCCCAGACCTCAGAAAGACCCTGCATAGAGACATAGTGCAGGAGGGTCCCCAGACCTCAGAAAGACCCTGCATAGAGACATAGTGCAGAAGGGCCCCCAGACCTCAGAAAGACCCTGCATAGAGACATAGTGCAGGAGGGCCCCCAGACCTCAGAAAGACCCTGCATAGAGACATAGTGCAGAAGGGCCCCCAGACCCCAGAAAGACCCTGCATAGAGACATAGTGCAGGAGGGGCCCCCAGACCTCAGAAAGACCCTGCATAGAGACATAGTGCAGGAGGGTCCCCAGACCTCAGAAAGACCCTGCATAGAGACATAGTGCAGAAGGGCCCCCAGACCTCAGAAAGACCCTGCATAGAGACATAGTGCAGGAGGGCCCCCAGACCTCAGAAAGACCCTGCATAGAGACATAGTGCAGGAGGGCCCCCAGACCTCAGAAAGACCCTGCATAGAGACATAGTGCAGGAGGGGCCCCCGGACCTCAGAAAGACCCTGCATAGAGACATAGTGCAGGAGGGGCCCCCAGACCTCAGAAAGACCCTGCATAGAGGCATAGTGCAGGAGGGGCCCCTAGTAGAAGATATTTTGTGTTTCTATGGGAGTTATTCCTTGCCGGAATGTGACGGGGGACATTTCACGGGGGAGGGGAGGCCACATACAGAGGAAAGGTGTATTTTTCATAAATTCTGACACCCCGTCTCTCCAAACTCCAATTTTTCTCCATTTCCTGACGTGTCTAATATTAGGAAGCAGAAAACAAATTTACATTTCTGGGGGAAGAATGGCGGCGAGCAAATGATTTCCAATCCCTGCGACAGAACGAAAGACCCGCGCCACCGGGAGCGTCTCGCCGATCATGACTAAATATTTGAAAAAGGTGATTACTTTGTGTGATGTCAGGGAGGATGGAAGGAAGGATGGAAGGGAGGAAGTAAGGGAGGACGGAAGGGAGGACAGAAGGGAGGATGGAAGGGAGGATGGAAGGAAGGACGGAAGGAAGGATGGAAGGAAGGATGGAAGGGAGGATGGAAGGAAGGATGGAAGGGAGGACGGAAGGGAGGACAGAAGGGTGGATGGAGGAGAGGAAGGAAGGAAGGAAGGAAGGAAGGAAGGAAGGAAGGAAGGAAGGAAGGAAGGAAGGAAGGAAGGAAGGAAGGAAGGGAGGAAGTAAGGGAGGATGGAAGGGAGGAAGGAAGGAAGGGAGGACGGAAGGGAGGACAGAAGGGTGGATGAAAGGGAGGATGGAAGGGAGGAAGGAAGGAAGGGAGGACGGAAGGGAGGACAGAAGGGTGGATGAAAGGGAGGATGGAAGGGAGGAAGGAAGGAAGGGAGGACGGAAGGGAGGACAGAAGGGTGGATGAAAGGGAGGATGGAAGGGAGGAAGGAAGGAAGGGAGGACAGAAGGGAGGATGGAAGGGAGGACAGAAGGGAGGATGGAAGGGAGGATGGAAGGAAGGAAGGATGGGAGGATGGAAGGGAGGACGGAAGGGAGGAAGGAAGGGAGGATGGAGGAGAGGAGGGAAGGAAGGATGAAAGGGAGGGCAGAAGGGAGGACAGAAGGGTGGATGGAGGAGAGGAAGGAAGGAAGGAAGGAAGGAAGGAAGGAAGGAAGGATGGAAGGGAGGATGGAGGAGAGGAAGGAAGGGAGGAAGGAAGGGAGGATGGAAGGGAAGAAGGAAGGGAGGATGGAGGAGAGGAAGGAAGGAAGGATGGAAGGGAGGATGGAAGGGGGGAAGGAAGGGAGGAAGGAAGGGATGAAGGGAGGAAGGAAGGGAGGATGGAAGGGAGGAAGGAAGGGAGGATGAAAGGTAGGAATGAAGGGAGGATGGAAGGGAGGAAGGAAGAGAGGAAGGGAGGACTGATGGGGGGTTGGAAGGGAGGATGGAAGGAAAGACGGAAGGGAGGATGTCAGGGATGATGGAAGGGAGGATGGAGGGGAGGATGGAAGGGAGGAAGGAAGGGAGGATAGAAGGGAGGATGGAAGGGAGGATGGAACTGAAGAAGGAAGGGAAGATGGAAGGGAGGAAGGAAGGGAGGATGGATGGAAGGGAGGAAGGAAGAGAGGGTGGAAGGGAGGAAGGAAGGGAGGATGGATGGAAGGGAGGAAGGGAGGAAGGAAGGGAGGGTGGAAGGGAAGATGGAAGGGAGGATGGAAGGGAGGATGGATGGAAGGGAGGAAGGAAGAGAGGGTGGAAGGGAGGATGGAAGGGAAGATGGAAGGGAGGATGGAAGGGAGGAAGGAAGAGAGGACGGAAGGGAGGACGGAAGGGAGGAAAGAAGGGAGGACGGAAGGGAGGATGGAAGGGAGGAACGATTGGAGGATGGAGGGGAGGATGGAAGGGAGGACGGAAGGGAGGATGGAAGGGAGGATGGAAAGGAGGAAGGAAGGGAGGATGGAAAGGAGGAAGAAAGGGGGGAAGGAAGGGAGGATGGAAAGGAGGACGGAAGGGAGGATGGAAGGGAGGATGGAAGGGAGGATTGAAAGGAGTTTCTGGAGGCCTCTGGTTTTCCTCTGGGTTCTTCTCTAACATAAAGCAGTTTAATGATGACCGGCTCACCAGTATGTAAACCCAACAATCAACTTCTCTAATTGGCTCCCTTCTTGTTTGCTATATTATATCCCTGTAGCACCCTCTCCCATAGGAAGGTGTTAGAGGTGAGGATTTTTGTGGTAGCTGCCAGGCAGGTAAATTTAGGCAGGCCTATGCTGCATGCTAGGCCTGTTTGTTTTTGATCTGGGGAGCAGGGAGTGGTTAGTGTAGCAGTGGATGTGCCCACCTGTGCTTCAGTTCTTGGGCGCCTCCCCTGCTTCCAGAGAGAATGTTCTGGAAGAGGGGCAGGGCTGGGAATTAGAGTGACAGGGAGCTCATGTGAGGAGCCCTGACCAATCCCCCACTGGAATTGGCAGGGGGACAGGCCTCCTTAATAAGCTCAGGTCCAGCCCACTGGAAGAGAGTTGTTGGCTGGGTGAAGTGAAGAATGGAGTTTGATCCTGAGCGCCAGGCAAATGTGGCCGCCTTCTGGAGCCTGCGCAACGCCTATGATGGACGTCCCACTGGTCTAATGCCGGGACAGCGGGATGTGTGACATCCATCATAGGCGCTGTAGGCTCCAGAAGGCGGGGATTACAATGCGGCTGCCGCACCATATCCACGCTCGTGTGGGGGGCGGCTCTCCTCTCCTCCTTGGCTCTCCTCCCCTCCAGGCTCCTCGGCTCGCCTCCCATCCAGGCTCCTCGGCTCTCCTCCCCTCCAGGCTCCTCGGCTCTCCTCCCCTCCAGGCTCCTCGGCTCTCCTCCCGTCCAGTCTCCTCGGCTCTCCTCCCGTCCAGGCTCCTCGGCTCTCCTCCCCTCCAGGCTCCTCGGATCTCCTCCCGTCCAGTCTCCTCCCATCCAGGCTCCTCGGCTCTCCTCCCCTCCAGGCTCCTCAGCTCTCCTCCCCTCCAGACTCCTCAGCTCTCCTCCCATTCAGGCTCCTCAGCTCTCCTCTCCTCCTTGGCTCAGGTAAGTCACGGCCCAGCCCAAAAAAAGCCCACGTCACATACACCCCCCCGGTTTCCGGCCTTGGACTTCGGGCTGAAGCCCCTGGTCTTTTTGCCACCCAGCAATGCCCTTGACTGAGTGTCTTCAGCCTGGAAATCCAATCAGGAAGGCACAGACAGACCTACAAACCCAAGGAAAGTAGACTTTGCCAGCGGTGTGACCAGGAGGCCCTGGAGGATGGGGTCCACCCCCAGCTTTGGAGCCCCAAGTGCTCAGCAATGAGGGACACTCGCTTCCTTCTCATCCTGGACATTCATATCGATAGAAGTGAAGGGGAAACTCCACATTCTACTCGGAGGAGAGGAGCCAATGGTGAAAATGTCACAGACTGGGAGGGACACAATGTGAGAACTTATAATTCCCTGACATGGAGCCATCTCCTACCCTTCTTTATATTATTCTTTACTCCTAAAACATACCCCCCCCCCCCCCAGCACCACCACCACCTTTCCATCCAACCCATAATAACGAATCAGTTGTTTTGGCAATGGTAAAATTCATCTGGTCCTTCCAATAAAAATCTTATTTGAATTTCGGAGAGAGAGAGGGGGGAGAGAGAGTGGAAGAGATTTTTCCCTTACCCCGGTAATGTCCTAAGACTTTCCTCCCACCACCCATCCCATAATAACTTCTCAATTGCTTTGGCAATGCTAAAATGTGTTCTGTCCAGCCAATAAAACGTTTTAGAATTTAATTGAATTGAACTGAGAAAGAGAGAGAAGGAGGTGGGGGGGGGGGCATCAAAATGGGATGATGGAGGATAAGGGGGATGAAATGAAAAGAGAAAGCACGAGAGAGTGGAGGATGGAATGAAGAGAGAAAGAGAGAGAGAGACAGAGAGAGAGAGAGAGAGAGAGAGAGAGAGAAAGCGAGAGAGAGCGAGAGAGAGAGAGAGAGAGGATGAAACAAAGAGAGAGAGAGGGGGGGATGAAACAAATAGAGAGAGAGAAAGAGAGAGAGAGAGAGAGAGAGAGGATGAAACAAAGAGAGAGAGAGAGGGGATGAAACGAAGAGAGAGAGAGAAAGAGAGAGGATGAAACGAAAAGAGAGATGGAGAGGAGGAGGGGGTAGGGAGGGGTAGAGGAGGAAGAGAGGAGGGGAGGAGGAAGAGAGGGGGTAGGGAGAGGGAGAGGGAGAGGAGGAAGAGAGGGGTAGGGAGAGGGAGAGTAGGAAGAGGGGGGTAGGGAGAGGGAGAGGAGGAAGAGGGGGGTAGAGAGATGGAGAGGAGGAAGAGGGGGGTAGGGAGAGGAAGAGAGGGGGTAGGGAGAGGGAGAGGAGGAAGAGAAGGGGGTTAGGGAGAGGAGGAAGAGGGGGGTAGGGAGAGGGACAGGAGGAAGAGAGGAGGTAGGGAAAGGGAGAGGAGGAAGAGAAGGGGGTTAGGGAGAGGAGGAAGAGGGGGTAGGGAGGGGTAGAGGAGGAAGAGAGGAGGGTAGTGAGAGGGAGAGGAGGAAGAGAGGGGGGAAGGGAGAGGGAGAGGAGGAAGAGAGGAGGGTAGAGAGAGGGAGAGGAGGAAAAGAGGGGGGTAGGGAGAGAGAGAGGAGGAAGAGAGGGGGAAGGGAGAGGGAGAGGAGGGTAGAGAGAGGGATAAGAGGTAATGAGGGGCGTGGGGAGAGGGGGAGGAGGAAAAGAGGGGGGAAGGGAGAGGAGGAAGAGAGGAGGGTAGAGAGAGGGAGAGGAGAACAAGATGGGGGTAGGGAGAGGAGGAAGAGAGGGGTAGGGAGAGGGAGAGCAGGAAGAGAGGGGGGAAGGGAGAGGGAGAGGAGGAAGAGAGGAGGGTAGAAAGAGGGAGAGGAGGGAAAGAGGGGGGTAGGGAGAGGAGGAAGAGAAGGGTAAGGAGGGCGAGAGGAGGAAGAGAGGAGGGTAGGGAGAGGCGGAAGAGAGGGGGTAGAGAGAGGGAAAGGAGGAAAAGAGTGGGGTAGGGAGAGTAGGAAGAGAGGGGGGAAGAGAGAGGGAGAGGAGGAAGAGAGGGGTAGGGAGATGGAGAGGAGGAAGAGAAGGGGGTAGGTAAAGGGAGAGGAGGAAGAGAGGGGGGTAGGGAAAGGGAGAGGAGGAAGAGGGGGGTAGGGAAAGGGAGAGGAGGAAGAGGGGGGTAGGGAAAGGGAGAGGAGGAAGAGAGGGGTAGGGAGAGGAGGAAGAGGGGGGTAGGGAGAGGGAGAGGAGGAAGAGAGGGGTAGGGAGAGGAGGAAGAGGTGGGTAGGGAAAGGGAGAGGAGGAAGAGGGGGGTAGGGAAAGGGAGAGGAGGAAGAGAGGGGTAGGGAGAGGAGGAAGAGAGGGGGGTAGGGAAAGGGAGAGGAGGAAGAGGGGGGTAGGGAGAGGGAGAGGAGGAAGGTCTGATTGGACCCTGAAGTCCATCTAATGCCCTGTACACAAGATCGTTTTTTTTTCCCGTCGAAATTCCGCTTAAGCTGTCTATGCAAGACAGCTTGAGCCGAATTCCGACAAAAAAAAAAAAAAAATCCGACCGTCAAAACGCGGTGACGTACAAGACGAGCCGAGAAAAATGAAGTTCAATGTGACTTGATTCTGAGCATGCATGTTTTTTTCTCCGTCAGAGTTTCATACAGACGAACGGAATTTCTGAAAAAATTCTGTCGAAAACTAAATGGAAAAAGTCCGACAGGCCGTACACACGGTCCGATGAAAAAATTCCGTCTGACTTTTTCCATGGGAGATTCCGATGGTGTGTACGCGGCGTTATTCCCACGTCCCCGGGTTCTTCTCTGAAGCCGTGCGGCGGGAAGCTCGCAGAATCCTCCCAATATTCAGTGATTGTCAGAGATATTTTTTGTTTAACTTGAAGTGACAAAAAAAAATAAAAAAAATGGCGCCGGAACGCGGCAAATTATCGGCGGCACTTGGGGCTGCCTCTAGAAATAATGATGAATGACATCGATATGAAATCTCTCCTCGATCCTCGTCACTTCGGCTTCTCTATAAAAAAACATAATCAGAAAACTGTAGGACTTCTTTGAAAGGAAAATATTGCGGTGATAATTGTGATTATCTGTCACGGCTTGACTTTGAAGTTCCTCGCCGACGCACGCAACCAAAGCAGAAATTATCCGCGGCGCTCGGATTAGAGTGCCGCTGTTGTGTAGAGCCAGACTAAGACTGACATCTAATTTCGGAATATAGAAGTTGCATTAAAGGCCGCAGAGACTTTGGACGACTTTCAATATCTTCAATTTTCTTCGTTTTTTTTTTTTTTTTATATATAAACGGCTTAACTGGGTTTTTAGCTTAAGTTAAAAAATAAAAATCCCTCACAGAACTGATACATTTTCATCAGACAGGAGAAGAAAGAAACGCGTCGGTTCCTCTCAAATACAAAGCGTGATATCGCTCCCAAATCAGCGCACTCCCCGCCGCAACCAGGCTTAAAGGGCCAGTCCACCCCCCCAAAAAAAAAACATACTGCAGCCTTTGGTGGGTCCTAGAGATTTCTATTGGACCTGCCACCAGATACTGTATCACTGAAGCAACACTGAGCACTCATGTATTCACCTATCACTGAGCACTCCCGTGTCCACCTATCACTGAAGCAACCCTGAGCACCCCCGTGTCCACCTATCACTGAAGCAACACTGAGCACTCATGTGTCCACCTATCACTGAGCACTCCAGTGTCCACCTATGACTGAAGCAACACTGAGCACTCCTGTATCCATACATCACTGAAGCAACACTGAGCACTCCTGTATCCATACATCACTGAAGCAACACTGAGCACTTACGTGTCCACCTATCACTGAAGCAACACTGAGCACTCCTGTATCCATACATCACTGAAGCAACACTGAGCACTCCCGTGTCCACCTATAACTGAACCAAACACTGAGCCCTCCCGTGTTCACCTATCACTGAAGCAACACTGATCACTCCTTGTGAACCTATCATTGAAGCAACACTGAGCACTCTTGTGTCCACCTATCACGGAAGCAACCCTGAGCACCCCTGTGTCCACCTAAAACTGAAGAAACACTGAGCACTCCTGTATCCATACATCACTGAAGCAACACTGAGCACTCCCGTGTCCACCTATAACTGAAGCAAACACTGAGTACTCCTGTGTCCACCTATCACTAAAGCAACACTGAGAACTCCCGTGTCCACCTATCACTGAAGCAAAAACTGAGCCCTCCTGTATCTATATATCTCTGAGGCAAACACTGAGCACTCCCGTGTCTACCTATCACTGAAGCAAACACTGAGCACTCCCGTGTCCACCTATCACTGAAGCAACACTGAGCTCTCCTATGTCCACCTATCACTGAAGCAACACTAAGCACTCCTGTGTCCGCCTATCACTGAAGCAAACACTGAGCACTCCCGTGTCCACCTATCATTGAAGCAACACCGAGTACTCCTGTATCCACCTATCACTGAAGCAACACTGAGCACTCCCGTGTCCACCTATCATTGAAGCAACACCGAGTACTCCTGTATCCGCCTATCACTGAAGCAACACTTCACACTCCCATGTCCACCTATCACTGAAGCAACACTGAGCACTCCTGTGTCCACCTATCACTGAAGCAACACCGAGCACTCCTGTATCCGCCTATCACTGAAGCAACACTGAGCACTCCAATGTCCACCTATCACTGAAGCAACACTGAGCACTCCCCTTTCCACCTGAAATAATCAGTTTTGGGTGGACTGACCCTTTAATCCAGCCATTGGAAGACGTTGAAGCCTTTTTTTTTCTGCGTTGCGTTAGGTGGAACGAAATCTGAAGGAGGATAACAGTCATCTTCTCGGTCGCTTATTTCTACGGAAAGAATTCTGTAGATTTATCAGGGTGCCCAGCGAGGGTTCTGAATATCGCCGTCGCCCATCCATCACCCGCTTCAGCCCGTTCACAGAAGAGCGCGGCTAGAAATCTGGCGGAGACCGCTGGGACCCGGCTTCCTGCAGAAAAGTGACTTACACAAATTAGGCGGCGGCGAGGACATCATTTTCCTTTAACAATCTGCTTGTTTAATTTTCCGGGGCGAGAATATGAGATAAAGCTGTATATTTCCCACCGTCTTTCGGCGCGCACGTGATATATCTGCCGCGCTGGGGGGGCGTTGTAAATAAGCGAGTCGGGGGAGATCTGTTCCCAGGCTGTGAAGGGAATTTTCGGGGGATTGGAGAGTTATGACAGAGCAAAGGAAAAATCTGTACAGGAAGCCGTATTAAAGGGGTGGTGGAACTTTGACGCTTATGCGCGCGATCGAACGGCGGGGAATGTTTTAAACAAGCTCACTGCCTCTGGTGAAGCGGCTCGCAGACAAACAAGTATTCCCGTGTTGGGTACCCAGAAGTTACTAAAGTCATAAGAATATGGAAAAACATGCAAGACTCAAAGACGTGCCTGTTTTAGGGTGCTTGTAAGCAGGAGTAGTTAGCTAACCTGCCACTAGGTGGCTCTGTTCCTGAATAGTATGTGCTAATAAGGAATAGTGTTACTGGGTGTTAGGTCCCTTTTAGACAATGGGGTAGATTCAGATAGAATTTACACCGGCGTATCCATAGATACGCCGCGTAAATTCAAATCTGCGCCGGCGTATCTACTTTCTGTATTCAGAAAGCTAGATCCGCCGACATTAGCCTAAGATCCGACTGGCATAAGTCTCTTACGCATACTCTTCAGCGTAGAGTATGCAAATTACCTACTTACGCTGATTCACAAACGTACGTGCGCCCGGCGGTAGTTTTTTACGTTGTTTGCGTAAGTCGTTTTCGTCGTAACGTTGCTCCTGCTATTAGGAGGCGCAGCCAATGTTAAGTATGGACGTCGTTCCCGCGTCGAAATGTGAAAATTTTACATCGTTTGCGTAACTCGTCCGTGAATGGGGCTGGACGCCATTTACATTCACATCGAAACCAATGACGTCCTTGCGACGTCATTTAGCGCAATGCACGTCGGGAAATTTTAGCATGCGCAGTACGTTCGGCGCGGGAACGCGCCTAATTTAAATGATCCACACCCCCTACCCGGATCATTTGAATTAGGCGGGCTTGCGCCGGGGGATTTACGCCACGCCGCCGCAACTTTACAGGCAAGTGCTTTGTGAATCAAGCACTTGCCCGTAAAACTTGCGGCGGCGTAACGTAAATGTCATACGTTACGCCGCCGCAGATTTGCCCGATTCTACGTGAATCTGGGCCATAGTCTTCCTGTGGTGACTTCACGTGTACAGTCATTGTCCATATAAAAGTCAGGATGGGAGGAGCCCTACTAGTGCAGTTGGGGATATGGGAGCCAAACACCCAACCCGCATGAAGATGTGGTCAGCTATGCAGAGACCCTGGACAGGGCAAGGAGGTCAGGGTGTGATAGTTCCGCAACCAGAAGAACCAGCCTTTCTTTCTCTTTGCATTTTACAAATCCTTTATTACAAAAAAAATAATAAAAAAAAATATATATATATATATCAATTTTATTTGTTTTTTGTAATAAAGGATTTATCCTTTATTACATCCTTTATACAATCCTTTATTACAAAAAAACAAATAAAATGTATATATATATAGTGATATATTAGTGAAATTATTATATTATATATATATATATATATATATATATATATATATATATATATATATATATATATATATATATATAGATATATTATTTATATATTTTACAAATCCTTTATTACAAAAAACAAATAGAATTTATATATATATATATATATATATATATATATATATATATACTGTATATATATATATATATATATATAAATATATACATTTTATATGTTGTTTGTAATAAAGGATTTGTAAAATATATAAATAATATATATATATATATATATATATATATATATATATATATATATATATATATATATATATATATATATATATATATATATAATCATTTTACTAATATTGATATTGTTAGTGATATTAAAAAAAAAAAAAAAAAAAACAACAAGATTGTTACTATATAAATCTTTTATTATATAACATAGGTTTATATATAACATATAATGATATCGATCATATTAATTGTTAAAAATATTAGTTACAAATATATGTAAACAAATAGCAACAATAAAACTATAATTAATCATCTAATTACTTTGAACACAGACACTTCCTTAACCCCCCTCCCCTCCAAATATTTGCTATTATTATTATTAGTAGTAGTAGTAATAATAATACTAACAATAAAAATAATACTAATAATATTCTTATGATTATTTTTATTGATTTGGTAAGATATAATAATAGTGCTAATTTTGATATTGTTATTGATATCAATTACAAATAATATTAAAAAAATAAGTAACAACACTGTCACTATATAAAGGTTTTATTATTCTGATTGTATAACCTATAATGGCATTAATAATTTTAATTGCTAGAAAAATTAGTTACAAATATATGTAAACAAATAGCAACAATAAAACTATAATTAATCATCAAATTACTTTGAGCACAGACACTTCCTTAACCCCCCTCCAAACATTTGCTATTATTATTATTATTATTATTATTATTATTATTATTATTATTATTATTATTTATATTATTATTATTATTATTATTATTATTAATAATAATAATAATAATAATAATAATAATAATAATAATAATAATAATAATACAAATAATACTAATAATATTCTTATGATTATTTTTATTGATTTGGTAAGATATAATAATAGTGCTAATTTTGATATTGTTAGTGATATCAATTACAAATAATATTAAAAAAATAAGTAACAACACAGTAAAGGTTTTATTATTCTGATTGTATAACCTATAATGGCATTAATAACATTAATTGCTAGAAAAATTTGTTACAAATATATGTAAACAAACAGCAACAATGGGCCAGATTCAGAGAAGAAGTACGCCGGAGGATCTGCTGATCCTCCGGCGTACTTTCAAATTTGCCGCGTCGTATCTTAATTTGTAATTCACAAACAAGATACGGCGGCTTTTGGCTAAGATCCGACAGGCGTACGGCTTCGTACACCTTCGGATCTTAGGATGCAATACTTCGGCCGCCGCTGGGTGGAGTTTGCGTTGTTTTCCAGCGTTGGGGCGCCGTAATTTTCGCGCAATGCACGTCGGGAAATTTTCACACGGAGCATGCGCAGAATGTTCGACGCGGGAACACGCCTAATTTAAATGGTACACGCCCCATTTGAATTAGGCGGGCTTTACGTTACACCGCCGTAAGTTTACACGCAAGTGCTTGGTGAATCAGGCACTTGCGCTAAAAACTTGCGGCGGTGTAACGTAAAGACGATACGTTAGGCCACCGCATTTGTACCTGAATCTGGCCCAATGAAGCTATAATTAATCATCTAATTACTTTGAACACAGACACTTCCTTAACCCCCCTCCAAATATTTGCTATTATTATTATTATTATTATTATTATTATTATTATTATTATTATTATTATCATTAATAATAATAATAATAATAATAATAATAATAATAATAATAATAATAATAATATAAATAATAAAAATAATATTCTTATGATTATTTGTATTGATTTTGTAAGATATAATAATAGTGATAATTTTGATATTGTTAGTGATATCAATTACAAATAATATAAAAAAAAAAATAAGTCACAACACTGTCACTATATAAAGGTTTTATTATTCTGATTGTATATAACCTATAATGATATTAATAACATTAATTGCTAGAAATATGAGTTACAAATATATGTAAACAAACAGCAACAATGAAGCTATAATTAATCATCTAATTACTTTGAGCGCAGACACTTCCTCAACCCCCCCCCCCCAAATATTTCTTATTAATACTTTTATTATTATTTTGTAACATACAATAATATTGATTGTAGTGATGTTGTCGGTGTTATCAGTTACAAATATAAGTAATAAATAAAGCGACATTGTCACTATAATTAACCTTGTAAAACTAATTACATTATCCACCTCCTGCATCCTCCCCAATATTAACCCCCCTCCCCTCCCCCACCCCCCAGCGGGCTCCAGGGGTTCTCGCCTTCTGTTGTTTTCCTTTCCTTGGAAATAAAAAAACACCTCGGCTTCTCTGAAGAATTAAACAAGTAAATGTCACGATAAAAACAAATAACCAACATAAAGGTCGAACGCGGCTGATCGCAGAGGGCGGTTTACACGTCGCAAACCTGGGAATTGCAATAAAATAATGCAGGAATCATTTTTTTTTTTAATGTGTGTAATTATATGAAATTAAAATTGTTTTTTGTATTAGCTGGAGGTAATAACCGCTTTTTATCTCTTTTTTAAAATTTCAGTCATAAAACAATCAATAAGTTAAAAAAGTTCCCTTACTTTACTCTTATTCCCATTTTCTGTAAGTCACCTCCACCAGAATCCAGAGCACACCTCACAGGGCCGCTGGGAAGGCTTTCCTGAATGTGCCGCTCTCTCTGCTTCCTCCAATCAGATAGAAGCTTTGAGTGCAGATCTAAATCTGATTGGCGAGCGTGAGAAGCTTCTGATGACACTTTGATACATTGTATGAGAGGCATCAAGAGAGCCTGGATTGGATTTGTTCAGGAATCCCTCTCCTTCATCACAAATGGGGTTCTCAGATCTCTGGATGTGTGCAATACAGATTGAAACCCTTGTCGGACGCGATTTCCATCTTCTGGTCAAAGAGTGAAGAGAAGAATGGAGATTCGCTGTGTAAAAGAGTGACAACGATGTGATCCCGTCATTACACAAGAAGATTATTTTATTCTTTTCCCTAACAAGCAAAATGATATATTCGGTAAATGACATAATTGCCTTTTATTGTAACTCTCCGGTGGCTCCTCACTCTCTGACCAGAGGCTCTACCAGACCATCCACCCAAAAACAGCCGAGATGCTTCGGCTGCAGAGGTTGCGCAGATTGGGTCACCTGGCAGAATGGGCAGCATTCACCAGTTTTGGAGTATTCACAGATCTGCCCAATTCTGATCAAATCCTTGATTGGACTGAACCAACTTTTTGCACCTGCATTATCCATACAGTAGGCGTGATATTAAAGCCCAACACCGGCTATTTTGTATTTATTTTATATATACAGGGCTTTTTTTCCCTTTACCCACCTACAAGCACCACCCCTTAGTTCTACCCCATTCCCCCCTTCTAGCACCACCCTCTACCCACCTCTGAGCACCATCCCTTGGTTCCACTCCCTACCCACCCCTAAGCACAGGCCTTTGGTTCCACCCCCTACCCACCTCTGAGCACCATCCCTTGGTTCCACCTCCTACCCACCTCTGAGCACCATTCCTTGGTTCTACCCCCTACCCACCTCTGAGCACCGTCCCTTGGTTCCACCCCCTACCCACCTCTGAACACCATCCCTTGGTTCCACCCCCTACCCACCTCTGAGCACCGTCCCTTGGTTCCACCCCCTACCCACCTCTGAGCACCGTCCCTTGGTTCCACCCCCTACCCACCTCTGAGCACCGTCCCTTGGTTCCACCCCCTACCCACCTCTGATCACCATCCCTTGGTTCCACCCCCTACCCACCTCTGAGCACCATTCCTTGGTTCCACCCCCTACCCACCTCTGAGCACCGTCCCTTGATTCCACCCACTACCCACCTCTGAGCACCATCCCTTGGTTCCACTCCCTACCCACCTCTGAGCACCGTCCCTTGGTTCCACCCCTACCCACCACTGATCACCATCCCTTGGTTCCACCCCGTAGCCACCTCTGAGCACCATTCTTTGGTTCCACCCCCTACCCACCTCTGAGCACCGTCCCTTGGTTCCACCCCCTACCCACCTCTGAGCACCATCCCTTGGTTCCACTCCCTACCCACCTCTGAGCACCGTTCCTTGGTTCCATCCCCTACCCACCTCTGAGCACCATCTCTTGTCTCCAACCCTTACCCACCTTTGAGCACCACCCCTCGGTTCTACCCCCTTCTAGCACCACCCTCTACCCACCTCTGAGCTACATCTCTTGGTTCCACCCCCTACCTAACTTCGAGAACTGCCCCTTGGTTCCACCCTCTACCTACTCCGGGCACTGTCCCTTGGTTCCACTCCCTACCCACCTCTGAGCACCATCCCTTGGTTCCACCCCCCTACCCACATCTGAGCACCGTCCCTTGGTTCCACCCCTACCATCCTCCAAGAACTTCCCTTGGTTCCACCCCCTACCCACCCCTGAGCACCATCTCTTGGTTCCACCCCCTACCCACCCCTGAGCACCGTCCCTTGGTTCTACCCCCTACCCACCTCCAAGCGCCATCCCTTGGTTCCACGCCAACCCACCTCTGAGCACTGTCCCTTGGTTGAGGCGATTTAGTTCGCATTTGTAGCGCTATACAAGTTATTTACTCATTCACTCACTCACCCCCTACCCACCTTCGAGCACAATCCCTTGGTTCCACCCCCTTCCCACTTCCGAGCACCATCCCTTGGTTTTACCCCCTTATCACCTTCCAATATCGCCCCTTTTGGAAAATAGGGCGAGCCGATTGAAGCACTGGAGGGCGGCTGGAAAAGGGGAGGAGACGTCCGCTCCCGCCTCCTGTAAACACAATCAAGTGGCTGAACAGTCGCTATGATTGTGTTTACATGACAGGGAATCACCGCCAGAAAAAGATGACATCTGAATGATGCCGGCAGCTGCCGGCATCATTCAGAATTAACCACCTAAACTCCAGAACGTCATATGACATCTATATAAGAAACGGTATATATAAGAGAAACGGTTATTGGGACATCATATTGTCTCACCTGCCCTCCACTGAAGCTTTATTGCTGATCACAACATTCCCCCCCCCCCGTGTGAGACATCCGGGGGGGAAGGTGGTCATCCTCCCCTGTGGGAGACGGATTGGAAGGCGCCAACAACCCCCCCGGGAGGGTGGCTATCAGAGGCCTCCTTACCTTAGGAGGCAGATGACAAGGATCCGGGGTAGGGCTGTTGCTCCAGCTACTCCTTGCTCTGGGGCCGTTGCTTCTCCTCCCAGGCCGAGCAGGAAGTGGGTCCTAAGACTCCCTGGCCAATTGGATCTCAGAACCTGCTTCCTGAATGACCGGAAGGAGAATCAGGAAGATAATAGTGATTTTTAATTTGCTATTGTCACACAACTGGGTGGGCTCGGGGCGCAGTGGTCTGCGCCCCGAGCCCACCCTTTTTTCAAGCCAATTAGAAACTTTAGGCTCTAATCATGTGCTCAAAAAAAAACAAAAAACATTGAAATCCATGGGTCCGGTGCCCTGCATTTAGATTAGAGGGCCAGGCCCATGGATTAGGGGCCCCTGCGCCCTGCATGGACAGGCTGCCCCTGATTCCACTACTAATGTTTTGAATAATCGTTTAATTTCAACGCAAAAAATCTTACATGTTGGTTCTATTTTTTTTTTTTGCCATACAATTTGCATTTTTTAGAATCGTAATTACCCAACAATTGAGCGTATCGGATGCATTTTTCGAATGATTTTCTAACCTTGTATGACCAGCAGAGGCGGCTCTTTAATTAGGCCTAAGGCCTCACACTCACAGGGGCCTCGTGCCCACCTAACATACCCAATGCATTACCCCAGTTTTGAGGGACAGGGGACCTTAACGCTGCTGTGCTCAGGCAGTGTTAAGAGCCCTGACTCAGGAGCGGGGCCGCCAGCGTCCCTAACAACCAGTAAATATCGGTGACAGCATGCCCTCACTCAATGACGTCACAAGGGGGCGGGTTCACCAGGTGACATCAACAGGTGGCCCTCGCCCCTTAGTTATTAAAGAGCAGGATCTGGGGGGGAACCTAGTTAAAGGGGGCTTCCAGATTCCAATAAGCCCCCTTTCCGTAGACCCCCCACAACCACCGGCCAGGGTTGTGGGGAAGAGGCTCTTGTCCTTGAATTATTTTTGTGTGAGTGGGGCCCCATGTCAAGTTTTGCCTAAGGGCCTCACAAAGCCAAGAGCCGCCTCTGATGACTAGCATTATAGAAGAAAGCTGGGTTCAGATGTGTTAACCCCTTCCTACCCAGCAGAGGGTTTTGAAGGCTTTCAGGAAGCACCTCCCCGTTGACCATGCAAAGAGGTTTGTGAACTCTGACTGCAGTCAATCACGGCAGCCCTGTGAGAACTTTGGAGCCGCAGCGCCTCCCCGGAGCCACCCGTCGGGCCACGTCTCTCTCACTTGTTGCCGGGGAACGGCTTCCATCGTCAGCGACGGGTTAACGGCTGGCGGGGGGTTGAACGGCGGCGTATGTAAGCAGTAAGCAGATTTTTTTTTTTTTTGCAGCTCCGCCACCACAAGCCTCATTTAAAATTCATAAATGCTAATCCTCCATAATTTACGGTTTAGAACGCGGCCTCACTCACAGGCCCCGTGGCTACGGCTCTGTCAGTGTAATTATGCCGCCGAGCCGAAATTGGACTACTAACTGAGATTTTAAACAGGGGAGGAAATCCTTTTGGCTGGCAGCTCACCCAATTATTCCAAATAAGCAAACAGATTAGTGAGCAATTTTCCAGTTAAATCTGGCGCCGGGCGCCGGGTGCCGAGGACGGCGTGTTAAATATTCAGAAGTAAATAGATTAGAGATGAAATGTTCCCTTTTTTCAAGCTTCATTTAATGTGTATACAGAAACTTTTTTTTTTTTTTTTCTCCCGTTGCCTCTTTATTCCGTCCTCATTGAAGTGTGACTGTATCGAGTCTAATGCGCGGACCTTTTGGCGGCGTTCGCTTTGACTTGCGCCAAAGAGGGGGAGGGGGGGGTTCGAAGGCGAAACTGCGCGAGCAGGACGAATGGCGAATGCGTCAACGTGTGAAAATCAAAAGACGCATTTCCTCGAGGTCGTTACAGAACGTGCCGCAGGATTGCGGCCGGGCAATATTAAATTAGGCGATCAGTGCCAAATATCGCGTGCGCAAATCCTCAGACGTATCTGGACCATATCTTGGCAAACACTATCTTACCAAAAGTATTGGGACACCTGCCTTTACACGCACATGGCGTCTCAGTCAAGCGAAATCCTTTCTCCGACAGAAGCCAGCCACTACTCCTTCTGACAGGAGAGGCACTGCAGCTATCAAAGAAGAGTGGCACAAGTGGTCAAATCCTCAGTACACCTCCCCCTAAAACAGCGCCTGCCCCCCTTCCCTTTTCCTGATCATGGTGCCCCTCATGAACCTGGGTGCCCCTGGGCAGCGCCCATTCATTAAGGCAGCCCTGGCCCATGCTTATGTCACCCTAATATACACTATGTTGTCAAAAGTATTGGGACGCCTGCCTTTACTCCTTCTGACAGGAGAGGCACCGCGGTTACTCCTATCAAAGAAGAGTGGCACAAGTGGTCAAATCCTCAGTACACCTCCCCCTAATACAGCGCCTGCCCCCTTCCCTTTTCCTGGTCCTGATCATGGTGCCCCTCATGAACCTGGGTGCCCCTGGGCATTGCCCAGGTGTGCCCATTCATTAAAACTGCCCTGGCCCATGCTTACTTCACCCTAACATACACTATATTGTCAAAAGTATTGGGACGCCTGCCTTTACACACACATGAACTTTAATGGCATCCCAGTCACGCTAAATCCCTTCTCTAACAGAAGCCAGCCACTACTCCTTCTGACAGGAGAGGCACTGCAGCTATCAAAGAAGAGTGGCTCAAGTGGTCAGATCCTCAGTACACCTCCCCCTAATACTGCGCCTGCCCCCTTCCCTTTTCCAGGTCCTGATCATGGGCCCCTCACAAACCTGGGGGCCCCTGGGCAGCGCCCATTCATTAAGACAGCCCTGGCCCATGCTTACGTCACCCTAATATACACTATGTTGTCAAAAGTATTGGGACACCTGCCTTTACTCCTTCTGACAGGAGAGGCACTGCGTTTACTCCTATCAAAGAAGAGTGGCACAAGTGGTCAAATCCTCAGTACACCTCCCCCTAATACAGCGCCTGCCCCCTCCCTTTTCCTGGTCCTGATCATGGTGCCCCTCATGAACATGGGTGCCCCTGGGCAGCGCCCATTCATTAAGACAGCCCTGACCCATGCTTACTTCACCCTAATATACACTATGTTGTCAAAACTATTGGGACGCCTGCCTTTACACCCACATAAACTTTAATGGCGTCCCAGTCAAGCTAAATCCCTTCTCTAACAGAAGCCAGCCACTACTCCTTCTGACAGGAGAGGCACTGCGGTTACTCCTATCAAAGGAGAGTGGCACAAGTGGTCAAATCCTCAGTACACCTCCCACTAATACAGCGCCTGCCCCCTCCCTTTTCCTGGTCCTGATCATGGGCCCCCTCATGAACCTGGGGGCCCCAGGGCACTGCCCAGGTGTGCCTATTCATTAAGACAGCCCTGGCCCATGCTTACTTCACCCTAACATACACTATATTGTCAAAAGTATTGGGACGCCTGTCTCAACACGCACATGAACCTTAATGGTATCCCAGTCTTAGTTTGTAAGGCTCAGTATTGAGTTGGCTCCGCCCTTTGCAGCTATAACACCTTCACCTCTTCTGGGAAGGCCGCCCCAAGGTTTAGGAGGGTGTCTATGGGAATATTTGACCATTCTTCCAGAAGAGCATTTGTGAGGTCAGGCACTGATGTTGGAGGTGAAGGCCTGGCTCACAGTCTCCGATCAAATTCATCCCAAAGGTGTTCTATGGGGGTTGAGGTCAGGACTCTGTGCAGGCCAGTCAAGTTACTCCACCCCAAACACACTCATCCATGACTTTATGGTCCTTGCTTTGTGCACTGGTCCAAACGATGGGGCACGATTCCTCCCACTGACACCAATGATGGGGCACTATTTCTCCCACTGACACCAATGATGGGACACTATTTCTTCCACTAACACCAATGATGGGACACTATTTATTCCACTGACACCAATCATGGGGCACTATTCCTCCCACTGATACCAATGATGGGTCACTATTCCTCCCACTGACACCAATGATGGGACACTATTCCTCCCACTGACACCAATGATGGGACACTATTCCTCCCACTGACACCAATGATGGGACACTATTTATTCCACTGACACCAATCATGGGGCACTATTCCTCCCACTGATACCAATGATGGGTCACTATTCCTCCCACTGACACCAATGATGGGACACTATTCCTCCCACTGACACCAATGATGGGACACTATTCCTCCCACTGACACCAATGATGGGACACTATTCCTCCCACTGACACCAATGATGGGACACTATTCCTCCCACTGACACCAATGATGGGACACTATTCCTCCCACTGACACCAATGATGGGACACTATTCCTCCCACTGACACCAATGAGGGGACACTGATAAATAGTGGAAAAATGGATATTACCGCGCTTATCAAAGGAGGGGAAACAGAGAGGGGAAGAAAGGGGGAGGGGAAATGAAAGTGATGAGAAGTGGAGGTACAGCTGCGGCACTGGAAGGTGTATCAAACCATAAGCAATTGAAAATGGGGAGGGTAGTGCTGCGCTAATCAGTGGTGAATGGATAAGTGAATAAACAGGTGGGGGAGGGGAATGAAAGTAGGTGTAATTGAAATGAGGAGCAATATAGCCCAAATGGCATCAGCATAAAAATAAATATAAATGATCAGTGACTGAGGAAGTCACATGATAGTGACGAATGCGCATGAGTCCACTGAGAGGTATCGGAGGTGACGTTGGCGACAGATTGCCCCTCTTTTTTACATGCTCAATTGTATTTTGGATTATGTGAGTACCCCTGTCTATTTTCTTTGAGAATTAAAATTTTTAAAACGGTATCACACCATCGATGCTTTATTTCTTTGGGGCGAGAAACTGACCAATCTGGGACGAGAACCCCAAGGAGGACCTGCCGTTGTTGGATCAGAGCCCATCGAGTGAACCATCTAATGTGGTTGGATCTATATGCTGTTACCTTACAGCAGTAAGGTAAGGGGACATCCTTACTTACCCTAAAAGGATCACTGGATACCCATTTTCCTCTCACTCCATATTGCGGACCTACACTTGCACTTTTGCTTTCTTGGACTTTTGAAATTTTACTTATATTTTTTGCTAATATTTTTCAAACTCTGTTGATGGACTGTTTATCACCAATATAGGAGTGTCACTTAGCACAGTTACCTGAAATTTTTTTTTGCACCATTACTTATAGTGTATTTCATCACATTAAGAGGAACCTGTGTAGTTATATGATTTGCACCATTACTGTTATTGTTCACTGATCATTTATATTTATTTTTATGCTGATGCCATTTGGGCTATATTGCTCCTCATTTCAATTACACCTACTTTCATTCCCCTCCCCCACCTGTTTATTCACTTATCCATTCACCACTGATTAGCGCAGCACTACCCTCCCCATTTTCAATGAGGGGACACTATTCCTCCCACTGACACCAATGATGGGACACTATTCCTCCCACTGATATCAATGATGGGACACTATTCCTCCCACTGACACCAATGATGGGACACTATTCCTCCCACTGACACCAATGATGGGACACTATTCCTCCCACTGACACCAATGATGGGACACTATTCCCCCCACTGACACCAATGATGGGGACACTATTCCTCCCACTGACACCAATGATGGGACACTATTCCTCCCACTGACACCAATGATGGGTCACTATTCCTCTCACTGACACCAATGATGGGGCACTATTCCTCCCCCTGACACCAATGATGGGACACTATTCCTCCCACTGACACCAATGATGGGACACTATTCCTCCCACTGATACCAATGATGGGACACTATTCCTCCCACTGACACCAATGATGGGACACTATTTATCCCCCTGATCTAGACCCAAAAGTCCATTTAGAGGTCCTTGTTCTACTCAGATCAGACATGGCCGCCTTCTTCACTTTGCCGCCCTGAAAAAATAAATAAAAAAATCCTCCAAATCGCGGTTCCAACGCGGAGAAGGTCGGTGAAAACTTTGTGGGTCCCAATGAGCTGAATAAATGGATTTTTTTGCGAGTCCCCGTCCGCCGATGGAGGAGAATAAATCTGCCCAGATGCTCCAATAGAGAGCCGCGGCGGTTATGATTATGGAATGACGAAAGTGATAACGCCGCGGCGGGAAGATGAATCTGCGTTAATGCCGGAGACGTCTATTATTATGGGAATCCCATTCCTCTGCCCTGATGTGCACACATATTGCCAGACAGCAAATGCAATCAGGGCGGCCTGAATATTGATATAGATGACGGTCGCAGCGCCAGAAAACAATATCTGTCTGCATTGTCGCAGGTCTCCGGGGGAAAGAGCGAAAGGCGCGCTTATCTGTTTGTATCGCAATTCCGCATCACAATCTGTCACTTCGTTATAACTTTCTCATTGTTTCTTTCTTTCTAATTTTATTTTTCGATCTTCCCGCATAATACCCCGCGCATTTTTCATCTCAATACAATCACGGAATAAAAAATTACGGAAAAAAAAAAATCGACGTCGCGGCGGACGGGCCCAGATATATATATATCTATATTTTTTCTTCTGGGGGAAGAAAATAATAAATAAAATGAAATTGGCAAGGACATTTATTTTTACAAGTGAAAGAGCGCTCGGTAACTCGCATCCATCATGGCGTGTGAAAGCGCAATTTGCTCCACGCCGAGCGAGGACTATAAAAGATTGTTATTCTCGGTAACCTTCTTCCCCTCTGCAGACATTTCCTCGTCTCGCGGGGGAACCGGAGCGTGACGTACATGCGGTCGGCGCGGTGGCGCTGCCAAATTGGAAGGGTCCATTGAAGGGAGAGAGCGGAGTGGACGTTGTTTTGTAGATTACCGAAAAAAAACAGAACTTATATCTCAATGCGATGAGCTGCTCGTCACGTGGCCAGCCACTGGAAAACAATCAACTGGATTCTCCTTCCCGTCCGCCGGAGCGCAGCCGGCGCATCATACCCGGAATTTATCGCCAGCTGACGCCGGAGAACCGGCAAACGTTTTCCACTAATTACAGATTGAACTGGGCGGCAAAAGACGATACTGCTGGGGGGGGGGGGGGCGAAAATGCAACAATTTCCAGGCCCGGTCCTCCGGCGACATCTTGTTTGCCGCCAGTTTGTTCCTTTTTATTAGGCAGATTCAGGTAGAGTTACGCCGGCGTATCAGTAGATACGCCGTCGTAACTCCGAATCTGCGCCGTCGTATATTTAAGTGTATTCTCAAATTGAGATACACTTAAATCTAGCTAAGATACGACCGCCGGCGCCGTCGTATCTTAGCTGTCTATTTACGCCGGCCGATAGGGGCGTGTACGCTGATTTACGCCTAGAATGCGTAAATCAGCGAGATACGCCTATTCACGAACGTACGCTTGCCCGCCGCAAGTAAAGATACGCCATTTACGTAAGGCGTTTTCAGGCCTAAAGATATTCCACCAAAAAGATGGCGCAGCCAATGTTACGTATGGACGTCGGAACCGCGTCAAATTTTTGCATTTTTACGTTGTTTCCTTAAGTCGTCCGTGAATGGGGCTGGGCGAAATTTACGTTCACGTTGAAACAAATAAGTCTTTGCGGCGTAATTTGGAGCCTGCGCACTGGGATATGTCCACGGACAGCACAAAACGTCAATCACGTCGGGTCACGATTCATTAGCATAAAACACGCCCACCTCTTCACAATTTGAATTAGGCGCGCTTAGGCCGGCACATTTACGTTACGCCGCCGTAACTTAGGACGCAAGTGCTTTGTGAATACAGTACCTGCCTCTCTAACTTACGGCGGCGTAGCGTAAATACGATACGCTACGCCTGCCTAACGTTAGGCACTTCTTCCTGAATCCAGCTAAATATCTTTATTCGTGTGTAGGTGCAGACAAAACTTTATTTTTCATGATTCCTACGGCGGCGGCCCATCCATTAGGGGCACCCCGGGCGGGGCTCCCCCTCTTTCCAGACCACCCAACTATATGCAATGGATAGATTCATCCACGGCCGCTGTGGCCACCCCCTTTTCATGCGTCCGGCCTCTTTCAGGGCACCGGGTGCCAGGGGCGGATCCCGAGTCAAGTCTTGGGAGGGGCACTGCCAGAAAATACGTTTTTTTTCTTCCAGGCAATTTATCAGGGAAATGGCTGGTGTTAGCGCTTCAATGATCACGGCACCAAGGTTGTTATGGTATTAGGATGATTTCTATTATTACATTGTAATATAAAATGAATTAATAATGCAGAATCAGTGGGAGCCCCGAGTGTGTCACCTGCCACCAGATGCAGCTTGTCACTTGCCACGTCACCTGCCACACCTTGCGGATTGTCACTTGCCACCGTCACCTGCCACCATGTGCAGCTTGTCACTTACCATGTCACCTGCCACACGTTGCGGGTTGTCATTTGACATGTCACCTGCCACAAGTTGCGGATTTTCACTTGCCATGTCACCTACCACACCTTGCGGATTGTCACTTGCCACGTCACCTGCCACCATGTGCAGCTTGTCACTTGCCACGTCACCTACCACACGTTGCGGATTGTCACTTGCCACGTCACCTACCACAGGTTGCGCATTGTCACTTGCCACGTCACCTGCCACACGTTGCGGATTGTCACTTGCCACGTCACCTGCCACATGTTGCGGATTGTCACTTGCCACGTCACCTGCCACACCTTGCGGATTGTCACTTGCCACGTCACCTACCACACGTTGCGGATTGTCACTTGCCACGTCACCTGCCACATGTTGCGGATTGTCACTTGCCACGTCACCTGCCACACCTTGCGGATTGTCACTTGCCACCGTCACCTGACCCCATGTGCAACTTGTCACTTGCCACCTCACCTGCCACACGTTGTGGGTTGTCACTTGCCACCTCACCTGCCACCATGTGCAGCTTGTCACTTGCCACGTCACCTACCACACATTGAGGGTTGTCACTTGCCACGTCACCTGCCACACCTTGCAGAATGTCACTTGCCACCGTCACCTGCCACCATGTGCAGCTTGTCACTTGCCACATCGCCTGCCACACGTTGCGTATTGTCACTTGTCAAGTCACCTGCCACACGTTGTGGATTGTCACTTGCCACGTCACCTGCCACACAATGCGGATTGTCATGTGCCACGTCGCCTGCCACACGTTGCGTATTGTCACTTGTCAAGTCACCTGCCACACGTTGCGGGTTGTCACTTGCCACCTCACCTGCCACACCTTGCGGATTGTCACTTGCCACCTCACCTGCCACACCTTGCGGATTGTCACTTGCTAAGGTGGTGTTTTGCTTGTCAGAGTCAGGCAGCAGAGAGATGATGAAATCTCTGCTGCCTGCACAGTGAGGCCGTAAGTTACTGCAGCGATGCAGGTCGGCCACGGGGCGGTGAGAGATGATGTCATCTCTCTGCTCTCCCGCCCATCGGCTCGTTGATTGGCCAGCTGCCCGCTCACCCACAGAGTCGCCTAGCTGACTGCCGCCCACTCTCTCAGACTCTCACCCGCCGCCGAGGCCGAGCCGCCCAACCCACTCACTCGTCAGCTGCGGAGCCGCCGGCTCAGACTCTCAGTCTCTCAGCAACTAATTCCTCGGGGGGGTGGCCCCCCTGGATCCGCCCCTCCCAGGAGCATAAATTACATCGGCCGGGTTTTTGTTTTGAAGCACCTGATTAGAGCCAGAGGCTCTACAGTAATAAGCTTCAAAATAGGGTGGTCTCGGGATGCTGAGGATGCGCTCCGAATTATTTTTTTTGGTAATTCGTTATGATCGCAATTCGAAAATTAAAAAAATCGTAAATTCGAAAATTCAGAAATTTGTAAATTCGAAAATCCAAAAATAAGAAAGAAAATCTGAAAATTTTAAAGAATAACTAACTAACCCTAACTAACTTTTAAACTATAGGTATTGGAATTTCCTTTTCAAATTTGGCTGTTAGCGAACGTAATGAATATGAATTTATCTGAAGTTTCGAATTATCCGAAATAACGAATGCCGCATCTAAACAAATGGAACGGAACTAATTAATAATATAACTAAACAGTTATTATTAATGTTATTTATTATTATTAATTTTTGTTGCGTTCTATTCATTTCTAAAAAATAGTTCCTTTTCCTTTTCGTTTCGTTCTCTTTTTTTTTTTTGGGTCATTAGCTATAATTGCAAATTCGAAAATGCGTAAATCCGAAAATAAGAAAGAAAATCTAAACAATAACTAACTACCTTATGATAACTAACTGTTAAATTATAGTTATTGGCATTTCCATTCAAATTTGGCTGTTAGCGAAAGTAATGAATACGAATTTATTCAAAGTTTCGAATTATACAAAATAACGAATGCCGCATCTAAGCAAATGTAAGAGAACTAATTAATAATAAATAATAATAATAAAACGTTTTTTATTTTTTTATTATTGTTATCATTGTTATTTATTATTATTAATTTGTTACGTTCCATTCGTTTCATTTGTTTGTTCTTTTTGGGTTTTTTCGTAATTCGTAAATTCGAAAATTCGTAAATACGAAAATAAAAAAATAAAATACCAAAATTTAAAAGAATAACTAATTAACTTATAACAACTAACTATTAAATGATAGGTCTTGGAATTTGCTTTTTAAATTTGGCTGTTAGTGAACGTAACAAATTTATCCGAAGTTTCGAATTATCCAAAATAAGGAATGCCGCATTTAAACACGTGGAACAAAACAAATTTATGATAAATAATAATAATAAAAAGTTTTTATTATCATTATTGTTATTTATTATTATTAATTTGTTACGTTCCATGGGGCAGATTCACATACAATTGCATGGGCGCAGCGTATCTGAGATACGCTACGCCGCTGTAACTTACTTTTGAAAGCTTTGAATCCAGAAAGAATTTGCGCTGTAAGTTACGGCGGCGTAGTGTATCTCTCACGGCGTAACGGCGCGTAATTCAAATCGGCGAGTAGGGGGGCGTGTTTCATTTAAATGAAGCGCGTCCCCGCGCCGAACGAACTGCGCATGCGCCGTCCCTAAATTTCCCGCCGTGCATTGCGCTAAATGACATCGCAAGGACGTCATTGTTTTGACGTGGACGTAAATTACGTCCAGCCCCATTCACGGACGACTTACGCAAACAAAAAAAAATATTTTCAAATTCGACGCGGGAACGACAGCCATACTTAACATTGCGTACGCCACCAAATAGCAGCTTTAACTATACGCCGAAAAAAGCCGAACGGAAACGACGTAAAAGAATGCGACGGCCGCTCGTACGTTCGTGGATCGTCGGAAATAGCTAATTTGCATACTCGACGCGGAATACGACGGGAACGCCACCCAGCGGACGCCGAAGAATTGCATGTAAGATCCGTAGGCGTACGAAGCCATACGCCTGTCGGATCTAACCCAGATGCCGTCGTATCTTGTTTTGAGGATTCAAACTAAAGATACGACGCGGGAAATTTGAAAGTACGCCGGCGTATCAGCAGATTTGTGGATCTGCCCCCATAAGTTTAGATGCAGCATTCCTTATTCCTCATTCGGATAATTCGTAACTTCGGATAAAGTCGTATTCGTTACGTTCACTAACAGCCAAATTTTAAAGGAAATTCCAATTCCTATAATTTAATAGTTAGTGATAATTAAGTTATTATTAGTTAGTTATTATTTCAGATTTTCACATTTTTGTATGGATTTATGAATTTTCGAATTTATGAAGTTCGAAATTTTCAAATTGACTAATTCTGGAATTTAGGAATTTTAAAATATTGGAATTTGCCATTATTCGTAAAAGTTCATCAAACAGGGTTTCGTTATTTCGGATATTTCCGAATGAACAAATTTGTCGAAATTCGTTAAGAAAAAAATAATTTGGAACAAATGGAATTGCACGTGTCTACTGGTGTGCACGCGCTCAGGACCGTCGGGTGTATTATATACATTAGAGGAAATGCTACACAGCTTCAGAAAGGTGGTGAGTCCCTTTCAATACAAACCAGAGAAAGTTTTGGTATTTAATGATTTATGAGCCGAACGTTCGCAGATTCGGGGGAAGAGGCGATAAACATTCGACAATCTCCGTCTCACACACTCATCTTCCGGGTTTCCGACTGACAATAGGAAATATTATTCTGAACGCCGCAGGCGCCTCTAAAATGTATCCTTATCCTTCTTCTAAATAAGTTTGAATATATGCAAAACGCTGGCGGAGGATCTCGGGGAAATTCTGTTCTACTCTGAAAACTCTACCGGTAGAGATAAAAAAATACAGCATATTTTTAGTCTTTTGGTTCCTTATATTGGTGGTCAGTGAGAAGAATGTTCCTATACATACCTTGTGGTGTCACTCCGCACCCCGTACCCTCTATACCCCTTGTGGTGTCACTCCGCACCCAGGATCCTATATATACCTTGTGGTGTCACTCCGCAACCCGGAGCCTCTATATACCTTGTGGTGTCACTCTGCACCCCGGAGCCTCTATATACCTTGTGGTGTCACTCTGCACCCCGGAGCCTCTATATACCTTGTGGTGTCACTCTGCACCCCGGAGCCTCTATATACCTTGTGGTGTCACTCTGCACCCCGGAGCCTCTATATACCTTGTGGTGTCACTCTGCACCCCGGACCCTCTATATACCTTGTGGTGTCACTCTGCACCCCGGACCCTCTATATACCTTGTGGTGTCACTCCGCACCCCGGACCCTCTATACCCCTTGTGGTGTCACTCCGCACCCTCTATATACCTTGTGGTGTCACTCCGCACCCTCTATATACCTTGTGGTGTCACTCCGCACCCTCTATATACCTTGTGGTGTCACTCCGCACCCCGGACCCTCTATACCCCTTGTGGTGTCACTCCGCAACCCGGAGCCTCTATAGCCCTTGTGGTGTCACTCCGCACCCAGGACCCTCTATATACCTTGTGATGTCACTCCGCACCCAGGATCCTATATATACCTTGTGGTGTCACTCCGCACCCCGGACCCTCTATATACCTTGTGGTGTCACTCCGCACCCAGGAGCCTCTATATACCTTGTGATGTCACTCCGCAATCCGGAGCCTCTATAGCCCTTGTGGTGTCACTCCGCACCCAGGACCCTCTATATACCTTGTGATGTCACTCCGCACCCAGGATCCTATATATACCTTGTGGTGTCACTCCGCACCCCGGACCCTCTATATACCTTGTGGTGTCACTCCGCACCCAGGAGCCTCTATATACCTTGTGGTGTCACTCCGCACCCAGGAGCCTCTATATACCTTGTGGTGTCACTCCGCACCCAGGACCCTCTATAGCCCTTGTGGTGTCACTCCGCACCCAGGATCCTCTATATACCTTGTGGTGTCACTCCGCACCCTATATATACCTTGTGGTGTCACTCCGCACCCTATATATACCTTGTGGTGTCACTCCGCACCCAGGATCCTCTATATACCTTGTGGTGTCACTCCGCACCCAGGAACCTCTATAGCCCTTGTGGTGTCACTCCGCACCCAGGATCCTCTATATACCTTGTGGTGTCACTCCGCACCCCGTACCCTCTATACCCCTTGTGGGGTCACTCCGCACCCTCTATATACCTTGTGGTGTCACTCCGCACCCTCTATATACCTTGTGGTGTCACTCCGCACCCTCTATATACCTTGTGGTGTCACTCCGCACCCCGGAGCCTCTATATACCTTGTGGTGTCACTCCGCACCCCGGAGCCTCTATATACCTTGTGGTGTCACTCCGCACCCCGGAGCCTCTATACCCCTTGTGGTGTCACTCCGCACCCAGGACCCTCTATATACCTTGTGGTGTCACTCCGCACCCAGGAGCCTCTATATACCTTGTGGTGTCACTCCGCACCCAGAACCCTCTATACCCCTTGTGGGGTCACTCCGCACCCCGGACCCTATATATACCTTGTGATGTCACTCTGCACCCCGGACCCTATATATACCTTGTGGTGTCACTCCGCACGCAGGACTCTCTATATACCTTGTGGTGTCACTCCGCACCCAGGATCCTCTATATACCTTGTGGTGTCACTCCGCACCCAGGACCCTATATATACCTTGTGGTGTCACTCCGCACCCCGGAGCCTCTATAGCCCTTGTGGTGTCACTCCGCACCCATGATCCTATCTATACCTTGTGGTGTCACTCCGCACCCAGGACCCTCTATACCCCTTGAGGTGTCACTCCGCACCCAGGAACCTCTATACCCCTTGTGGTGTCACTCTGCACCCAGGACCCTCTATATACCTTATGATGTCACTCTGCACCCCGGACCCTCTATACCCCTTGTGGTGTCACTCCGCACCCAGGATCCTCTATATACCTTGTGGTGTCACTCCGCACCCAGGAACCTCTATACCTTATGATGTCACTCCGCACCCAGGACCCTCTATATACCTTGTGGTGTCACTCCGCACCCAGGAACCTCTATACCCCTTGTGGTGTCACTCCGCACCCAGGACCCTATATATACCTTGTGGTGTCACTCCGCACCCAGGACCCTCTATATACCTTGTGGTGTCACTCCGCACCCAGGAACCTCTATACCCCTTGTGGTGTCACTCCGCACCCAGGACCCTATATATACCTTGTGGTGTCACTCCGCACCCAGGACCCTCTATAGCCCTTGTGGTGTCACTCCGCACCCCGTACCCTCTATACCCCTTGAGGTGTCACTCCGCACCCAGGACCCTCTATATACCCCTTGTGGTGTCACTCCGCACCCAGGACCCTCTATAGCCCTTGTGGTGTCACTCCGCACCCAGAACCCTCTATATACCTTGTGGTGTCACTCCGCACCCAGGACCCTATATATACCTTGTGGTGTCACTCCGCACCCCGTACCCTCTATACCCCTTGTGGTGTCACTCCGCACCCAGGATCCTCTATATACCTTGTGGTGTCACTCCGCACCCCGTACCCTCTATACCCCTTGTGGTGTCACTCCGCACCCAGGACCCTCTATATACCTTGTGGTGTCACTCCGCACCCAGGACCCTCTATAGCCCTTGTGGTGTCACTCCGCACCCAGGAACCTCTATAGCCCTTGTGGTGTCACTCCGCACCCAGGACCCTCTATAGCCCTTGTGGTGTCACTCCGCACCCCGTACCCTCTATACCCCTTGAGGTGTCACTCCGCACCCAGGACCCTCTATATACCCCTTGTGGTGTCACTCCGCACCCCGTACCCTCTATATACCTTGTGGTGTCACTCCGCACCCCGTACCCTCTATACCCCTTGTGGTGTCACTCCGCACCCCGTACCCTCTATACCCCTTGTGTTGTCACTCCGCACCCAGGATCCTCTATATACCTTGTGGTGTCACTCCGCACCCCGTACCCTCTATACCCCTTGTGGTGTCACTCCGCACCCAGGACCCTCTATATACCTTGTGGTGTCACTCCGCACCCAGGACCCTCTATAGCCCTTGTGGTGTCACTCCGCACCCAGGATCCTATATACCCCTTGTGGTGTCACTCCGCATCCCGGACCCTCTATACCCCTTGTGTTGTCACTCCGCACCCCGTACCCTCTATACCCCTTGTGGTGTCACTCCGCACCCAGGACCCTTTATACCCCTGTAGGGATTGGTCTTTGCACAGGCGAGTTGTTCCCTCCATCTATAGATCAGTGTGTCCCCATGCAGGCGCAGTCGGCTCGGGGCGATGTTTTCTCGGAGCCAGGAACGCCTTGGGCTGAAATCATTATTGCTGGAGACGCGCGGCGCGTTTTCTTTTCATAATTAGAGGCTCATTAAATGAGACCCGCGAATAATTATCTTCTCCCAGCAGGATAAATTAGGGATGATCTCCCCTTCGGAAAGAATCGCCTCCAAAATAAATATTTTATGTCCTACAAACTGGGGGGGGGGGGGGGGGATTAATTGGTGGAGATTTGAAGGAACTCAGTTTACTGGAAACGTCCTTTTTCCGAATTTGTTTTTTGGCGGGGGGCGGGGGCGGCGGTCAGATATTCCTCGGACTGTTTTTGGAATATAGGACATAAAATGGACTTCTTTGACTCATTGTGCGTTACTTTTATTTCTCAGGGGAAAGGCGGATCTAATTAAAGAGCGCCGAGTAATAAAAGGAGAAGGTGCGGTCACCGCGTTCAATGCCAGCAAATTATATTTTTTCGGAATGGCAGAGAAACCAGACACCCTCACAAACTATGTACCTGTGTCCTCCTCACATTGATAGCAAATGTAAATCATGCAGGAGCAGAGCGGGGAAATGCTAGAGGGATTGGCGGGGGAGGAGATCTGTTTTCGAAGGGAGGGGGTGCTTGGGGGACAAGAAGGTTTGTACTCAACGGTAAATTTAGAGTGAGGAGAGAATTGGTCTTGGGGGGGGGGGAGTGGGGGGGGTTTGTGCTAGAAGGTGGAGAGGATTTGTGCTGGGAGGGGGGATTTGGAGGGGTTAGAAGAGGATTTGTGCTGGATAGGGGGATAGGGGACCATTTGTGCTAGAAGGTGGAGAGGATTTCTGCTGAGAGGGGGGATGGGGGAGAGGATTTGTGCTAGAAGGGGGGTAGGGAGAGGACTTATGCTGAGAGTGGGGATTTGGAGGGGATAGAAGAGGATTTGTGCTGGGAGGGAGGATTGGGGGGAGGATTTGTGCAGGAAAAGGATTTGTACTAGAAGTGGGATTTAAAGGTAGAGAGGGGAGGATTTGAGGAGAGGATTTGTGCTGGGAGGAGGGAATGAGATGGAGAAGAGTTATTATATGATGAGAATAATAATAATAATGCTCATAGAAGAAGGGAGAGGACTTGTGCCAGGAGGGGAGTTTGGGGGGTCGGGTGGAAGAGGATTTATGCTGGCAGGGAGGATTGAGGGGTAGAGGATTTGTGTTGGGAGGGTGAATGTGTGTGTGGGGGGGGGGATTTGTGCTGGGAGGGAGGTTTGGGAAGGGGGTGGAGGATTTGTGCTGGGAGGTTAAATGGAGGTTCCCCATTGAAAACGTCAGGCTTATGACGAAACGCATCTGGGACGGCGTGCAGTGACGTCACCGCGTTCAACGTAAGGAGGAAGGGCTCCTATTGTGCCGGCCGGCATTTGTTTTGTAAATACTTACATTTCACGGATGTCTGTGAGTAAGATTTTATACGTTATCACGCTATGATCCGGTTTCTTTCAATTATGTTATGGGGGGGGATTTGTGCTGGGAGGGAGGATTGAGGGGTAGAGGTTTCGTGCTGGGAGGGTGAATGGGTGGGGGGGGTGAATTTGTGCTGGGAGGGTGAATGGGTGGGGGGGATTTGTGCTGGGAGGGAGGATTGAGGGGTAGAGGATTTGTGCTGGGAGGGTGAATGGGTGGGGGGGGGGTTTGTGCTGGGAGGGTGAACGGGTGGGGGGGGGTGAATTTGTGCTGGGAGGGTGAATGGGTGGGGGGGGGATTTGTGCTGGGAGGGTGAATGGGTGGGGGGGATTTGTGCTGGGAGGGAGGATTGAGCGGTAGAGGATTTGTGCTGGGAGGGTGAATGGGTGGGGGGGGGGTTTGTGCTGGGAGGGTGAACGGGTGGGGGGGGTTTGTGCTGGGAGTGAGGATTGAGGGGTAGAGGATTTGTGCTGGGAGGGTGAATGGGTGGGGGGGGTGAATTTGTTCTGAGAGGGTGAATGGGTGGGGGGGAGGGTTATTAGTGCTGGGAGGGAGGATTGGGAAGGGGGTGGAGGATTTGTGCTGGGAGGGTGAATGGGTGGGGGAGGGGGTATATTAGTGCTGGGAGGGAGGATTGGGAAGGGGGTGGAGGATTTGTGCTGGGAGGGTGAATGGGTGGGGGGGGATTTGTGCTGGGAGGGTGAATGGGTGGGGGGGTTATTAGTAGTGGGAGGGAGGATTGGGAAGGGGGTGGAGGATTTGTGCTGGGAGGGAGGATTGGGAAGGGGGTGGAGGATTTGTGCTGGGAGGGTGAATAAGTGGGGTGGAGGATTTGTGCTGGGAGGAAGGGAGGTAGGTATGGGGGTAAAGAAACTGTGGATGATTGGGGGGGAATGGGTAGTGGATTTGTGCTGAGAGAAAGGATTGGGGGGGATAGAGGAATTGTGTTGGTAGAGAGGTATGGGAAGATTTGTGCTGGGGGGTGAATAGGGTAAGGAGATTTGTGTTAGGGGGGGACTTGTATAGAAGGAGGATTTGTACTGGAAGGATAATGTGGTGGGGGGGGAGGGGTTGAACATCCTTTATGTACAGATATAGGCGGAGCCCGGCGGCCCTGGTGTCTCCACTGTTGTCCCACAACCTCCAACCTTCCCAACTCTCCTCCAGGCCCTCATTGGGTTTTGGAAGTTCCCGCTTGCTTTGGGGGTGTTCCAATTTCTAACTCCTCCCCCTTTGTTAAAAAAAATATATTTTATTGCTGTCCGTGCCTCTATTGGAGAGATTGGCCCCCATTTCCTGTCTCCGTGACCACAAGGGGTAAACAGCCCCCAATGGCACAACATCGGCAATGAAACTGGACTTGAGGATTCCAACCCTTCTGCTCTATATTTGAAAAAATAAAAAAAATTATGGACGGAGTTCCACTTTAAATCTCCCCTCCCCCCAAATAAAATACGAATGTTGGGTGAATCGATCCTTCAAATATTATCGCGATTCTCCGTAAAAACGTCACCATCCAACTCTGAACTCTATGGCCCAGATTCAAGAAGCAATTGCGCCCGTGTAACCATAAGTTACACGGCGCAATTGCTTACTTGCTCCGGTGTAACGAATGCTCCTAATTCAGGAACATCGCTACGCCGACTGCAGCCTAAGATCTGCGCGGCATAAGGCTCTAATGCCACGCAGATTTTAGGCTGCATTCTTGCGTGTGCCGCTAGGGGGCGCTCCCGTTGTGATCAGTGTGTAGTATGCAAATTGCATACTACCAACTGATTCACAAGCTTGCGCGGGCCCTGCGCAAGCCAGGTACGGAGTTTCCGTACGGCAACTTTAGCGCAAGGCTGCCCCTTCTAATAGTAGGGGCAGCCAATGCTAAAGTATAGCCGCCGTTCCCGCGCCGTGAAATTTTAATTTCACGGCGTTTGCGTAAGTGATTCGTGAACGGCGCTGGATGCCATTCACGTTCACTTTGAAGCAAATGACATCCTTGCGACGTAATTTGCCGCAATGCACGTCGGGAAAGTTTCCCGACGGAGCATGCGCTGTACGCTCGGCGCGGGAGCGCGCCTAATTTAAATGATTCCCGCCCCCCGCGCGCTTACGCCGGGCAATTTTGCCGGCGCGCCCTCGCAATTTACGGAGCTACTCCTCTGTGAATCGAGGGCAGCGCAAAATATTTGCGGGGGCGCAGGGCAAAATCGTTGCCCTGCGCCTCCGCAAATATTGCGCGGATCTCTTTGAATCTGGGCCTATGAAGAAGCGTTTGGCCTAGAGATGTCACCTCCAAGGACTGTCTCCCCCTCCCCCCCACTTGCCCCCCCGGATAAATGAAAATAAATAAAATCCGCACGTCGGAATACTATTAGGGACACGGCGGGCCGCGTTGAAAAGCCGCGGCGACTACAATGCGGGAATATTGCGAATCAAAGCAGGAAGAAGGTTTTTGATCAGATTACGAAGTCATTTGAAGGCTTCTCATTAAATGAAACACAAGGACATGTGACAATGGGCAATTAACGATATAATGGGGCCCCCGGCTTATCGGCCGACTCATTATGAGAAGTTTATCTGCTTAGAGCAGAGCGAGAGGCTTGTGCTTCCCCCCGCGCCGGCGCGGCATTCCCAGAAGAGATGACGTTCCGCCTTCCATAGGATAATCGAAATGTATTTCCGAGCCGCACACCGCCGCCGCACGCCGCCGCCGCTCTAATCCAATTTCCTGGGATTGAAGGAGAACTCCGCCGAACGTCAACCGAGGGTCACATGACCTGCACTCAGCGGGGCCACTTTATTGGGGCGAATGCAAACGCTGAGGTTTCCGTTACAGGTGCGACCGGGGCGCAGGAGCGTTCCTAGCGCGTTGCGTCTTGGGCAGCCCATTCGTTTCAATGGGGCTGAAATACGCTCAAGAAGCCCAGGAGCCCCCGACTGTTTTCCATAATTCCGGTACATGCGGAAATGGGGGGGGGGGTATAAGCCTAGGGTGTCCATTTGCATGCCTCACTGTGTCCATGTGCATGTCTCACTGTGCCCATGCCTCGCTGTGCCCATGCCTCACTGTGCCCATGCCTCGCTGTGCCCATGCCTCGCTGTGCCCATGCCTCGCTGTGCCTCACTTTGCCTCACTGTGCCCATGCCTCACTGTGCCCATGACTCACTGTGCCCATGGCGCACTGTGCCCTTGCCTCACTGTGTCCATGCCTTATTGTGCCCATGCCTCACTGTGTCCATGCCTCACTGTGCCCATGGCTCACTGTGCCCTTGCCTCACTGTGTCCATGCCTTATTGTGCCCATGCCTCACTGTGTCCATGCCTCACTGTGCCCATGGCGCACTGTGCCCTTGCCTCACTGTGTCCATGCCTTATTGTGCCCATGCCTCACTGTGTCCATGCCTCACTGTGCCCATGCCTCACTGTGCCCATGCCTCACTGTGCCCACGCCTCACTGTGCCCATGCCTCACTGTACCCACACCTCACTGTGTCCATGACTAGACTGACGTTTAACATGGGAGTCTTTGGAAGGGGTGCCCGGCTTTGAAAAAAATCAGTGCTCCCCGGCCGTAGGTCCCCCAGACAACCAACTTTGCACACTTGTAGAGGAAGAGTGGGGATACAGGTGTGCCAAGTTTGGGGTCCAGGGGACCTACGGCCAGCTGGTACCGGGCCCCCAATTTCCGGAAGATCAGGTGCAAAAAGGTGACTCGGGTATAAGCCGAGGGGGGGCAGCACCAAAAAATGTGCTGAAAACCTCGGCTTATACTCGAGTATATACGGTAAGTGACACCGCATTCCTGTGCAGATCTTTTTGTGGTATTGGGTCAGCACTGGAGATTTTATTTATTTTTTATTATATAAACAAAAAAAAACAAAAAAAGCCAGAACATTTTGAAATTTGACGATATTTTCTACTTTCTGGTATAAAACATATCCAATAAAATCGAATCTCTTCATAAATTTAGGCAAAAATCTATTCCAGCTACAAGTCTTTGGTAACAAAATAATAAAAAAAAAAATCCCAATAAGTGTTTGTTGATTGGTTTGCATTAATATAACAGTTAAAAACTATGGCCCAGATTCACATACATTGGCGCATATTTATGCCTTTTTTAGGCTATGCCGGCGTAGCGCAGAGCGCCAAGCACAGTATTCACAAAGCACTCGTTGTCAAATCTACGCTGGGTTTCCTCTGCGTAAGGCGGCATAGGTGGAAGTGGGCGTGAGCCATGCTAATGAGGCGTGACCCCATGCTAATGATGGACCGAGTGACAGACAAGTACTTAAAATGAACGGCGCATGCGCCGTCCCGTGGACGCAACCCTGTGCGCATGCTCAGAATCACATCGAAATTACTCCCTAAGATACATCGAATCACTGCCTACGACGTGAACGTAACCTACGCCCAGCCCTATTCACGTCCTACGTAAACTACGTAAAATACGACAGCTTGTGTTCCCTGGTCCATACCTTTGCTTGAGCTGCGCCTCATAGATGGGGAATAACTATACGCCAGACATACGCAAATCGCGTATGTTATGCGCCGGGCGCAACTACGTTCGTGAATCGACGTATCTCCCTCATTTGCATATTTGCAATGAGGCGGCCAGCGTAAATATGCGCCCACCATATGCTGGAGTAGGAAAGTTACGTCGGTCGGAGGAAGCCTATTTTCAGGCGTATCTAGTTCTGTGGGCACGGCACAGAGATACAACAGCGCATAGTTACACTTACGCGGCGTATATCGAGATATATCCTGATGTACCGACGGCCGATCTCATTGCTTGAGGCCTAAAAATGCCAGAACAGTACAAATACCCCCCCCCCCCCCCAAATTACCCCTTTTTAGAAAGTAGACAGTCCAAGGTATTTAGTAAGAGGCGTGGTAAGTTTGTTTACGTTTTTTTGTAACAATTTTTTGTAATTTTTTTTTTGAAAATTAAGAAATTAAATAATTTAAATTCTTTACATTATGTCACCAGTACAGTACAGCGCCATCATAAAACGGATGTGGCGGTGATCAGGGACACTGATTGGTGACAGTTTGTAAAAAAAAAGAAAAATTATTTAGTATCCAATTTTTTAAACCTTTTTTTTAACTTTTTTTTTTTTCAGTGTAACCATGAAATTTTTTTTTTTTTTACAATGTTATTATACAATTATGATCTCTGTATAATTAATAGTTTTAGTTAAAGGTAAAGGTCTGCATCAGGGAACATAAGCCGGCGGTTTTTACGTAGTTTACGTTGGACGTGTGTCTGGATGGGCGTAGATTACGTTCATGGCGCCGGCAGTGACCTGGCGTATCTTAGGTAGTTGTTCCGACGTGGTTATGAGCATGCACACGAGGATGCGCTCACGACACGACGCAGTTCGTTCAACGTAATTGTCTGGCTCTCAAACCATCATTTGCATGGGGTCACGCCTCATTTGCATGGCTTTGCATGGGACAAGCCCACTATCACCGACATCGGCCTGCGCCTTCGAAATCTACGCCACGCCGACGCAGCTTTGGGAGCACTGGCTTCCTGAATTCCATGCTTGCCTCTCTGCGCTGCGTCGGCGTAACGTACATTGAGATACGCTACGGCGGCATAAATGTGCGCCGCTGTCTGTGAATCCGGGCCTACATCTCTTTTTTTGGGGCGGGGTTATCCTGGTTCAATTTGACTTTTGACACGTCTGGTCAACAGGAAACACGACACGCAAAAAGATATAGAGCTGAGGGAAGGTATGTGGCGAGATTCCTGCCCAGAGGCACTCTGAAAGCCCTCCTGGATCGCGCTGCATGGGATTATATGGAATGAAGCTTCTATATGCAGTAAAGAGGGTGGGGCGTCTTGACTTTAGTCCACTAAATAGCACACAGGAGGTTTTTTGTGGCCCGGGGTTACTCTTTAAATGGAGGATGATTTCCATTTAGTGGGTCCCGGAGACATTTGGTCGCGGCCATTAAAGCGCGGAACTTTTTTTTTTTTTTTTTTTTTAAATTAAAAATCAAGTAAGTCCTTAATGCTCTGGGAAATGCGATGATCTAATGGGTGGTAACCTGGATTTGGGTTTCAATTAAATTGCAAATACAGGAAATGCTACAAATCAACCACTTAAATGAGCCATAAATCTCGCCGCACTCGGCCCGCGGATTTCGGGAATAAATCACGCCGATGTTTAATTGTCCCCGTCCCAATTAAATTATATTTAACCTTTTCGCCAACTGGCTACAAACTCAGCAAAGTTGGAATCGGCCTCTCCTTCCCATCAATAATAATCCGCACCCCCCCTCCCCCTCCCCCTCCGCTTCGCAGAAAGTTGGAGAAAGCTTCGGAAAAAAAAAAAAGGCGATTAAGCACTGCGAGGGACGGGCGTGATTAAAGTGCCGGCTCTTCCTCGTCTGACCGCAATCTTTAATTAAATAAAGAGCAATGGAGTCCATTTCATTATATGAGACGCACTGAGCGCGCCCGGCGGAGGATGGGACTTTTTAATGAGGTTTTAACATTGAAAACCTAAATACACTGAACATTGATACATACGGACTGATCGATACATTGTAGACATGAGTATCATTCTCTGAGGGTTGAATGATTGATGATACATTGTATAGAAAAATATACTGATCAGCCATAATGTTATGACCCCCCTCCATAACATGACCACCCACCTAATATCCAGTAGGTCCCCCTTTTCCCACCAGAACAGCCCTGACCCCTCCAGGTATGGACTTCACCGGACCTCTGAAGGTATAGTGTGGTATCTGAATCCAAGCCATCAGCCGTAGGTCCTTTAAGTTCTATATGTTGAGGTGGGGCCTCTATGGATCTGACTCCAAAACTTACCACAGATGCTCGATTGGATTGAGATCTGGAGAATTTGGATGCCAAGTCAACACCTCAAACTCATTGTTGTGTTCCTTAAGCCATTCTTAACCAGGCCACCTTCTTCCATTGCTCTGTGCTCCAGTTTTCATGCTCACATGTCCATTGTAGGCTCCTTTGGCTATAGATAGACACGGGTCAGCATGGGCCTTCCCTCCCCCACCTCCATCAATGAGCCTTCCCTCCCGACCTCCATCAATGAGCCTTCCCTCCCCACCTCCATCAATGAGACTTCCCTCCCCACCTCCATCAATGAGCCTTCCCTCCCGACCTCCATCAATGAGCCTTCCCTCCCCACCTCCATCAATGAGACTTCCCTCCCCACCTCCATCAATGAGCCTTCCCTCCCAACCTCCATCAATGATCCTTCCCTCCCCCACCTCCATCAATGAGCCTTCTCTCCCCACCTCCATCAATGAGCCTTCCCTTCCCACCGCCATCAATGAGTCTTCCCTCCCCACTTCCATCAATGTGCCTTCCATTCCCACCTCCATCAATGAGCCTTCCCTCCCCACCTCCATCAATAAGCCTTCCCTCCCCCACCTCCATCAATGAGCCTTCCCTCCCCACCTCCATCAATGAGCCTTCCTTCTCCACCTCCATCAATGAGCCTTCCCTCCCCACCGCCATCAATGAGCCTTCCCTCCCCACCTCCATCAATGAGCCTTCCCTCCCCACCTCCATTAATGAGCCTTCCCTCCCCCACCTCCATTAATGAGCCTTCCCTCCCCCACCTCCATCAATGAGACTTCCTTCCCCACCTCCATCAATGAGCCTTCCCTCCCGACCTCCATCAATGAGCCTTCCCTCCCCACCTCCATCAATGAGACTTCCCTCCCCACCTCCATCAATGAGCCTTCCCTCCCAACCTCCATCAATGATCCTTCCCTCCCCCACCTCCATCAATGAGCCTTTCCTCCCCACCTCCATCAATGAGCCTTCCCTCCCCACCTCCATCAATGAGCCTTCCCTCCCCACCTCCATCAATGTGCCTTCATTCCCCACCTCCATCAATGAGTCTTCCCCTCCCCACCTCCATCAATGATCCTTCCCTCCCCCACCTCCATCAATGATCCTTCCCTCCCCCACCTCCATCAATGAGCCTTCTCTCCCCACCTCCATCAATGAGCCTTCCCTTCCCACCGCCATCAATGAGTCTTCCCTCCCCACTTCCATCAATGTGCCTTCCATTCCCACCTCCATCAATGAGCCCTTCCCTCCTCACCTCCATCAATGAGCCCTTCCCTCCCCACCTCCATCAATGAGCCTTCCCTCCTCACCTCCATCAATGAACCTTCCCTCCTCCATCAATGAGCCTTCCCTCCCCACCTCCATCAATGAGCCTTCTCTCCCCACCTCCATCAATGAGCCTTCCCTTCCCACCGCCATCAATGAGTCTTCCCTCCCCACTTCCATCAATGTGCCTTCCCTCCCCCACCTCCATCAATGAACCTTCCCTCCTCCATCAATGAGCCTTCCCTCCCCACCTCCATCAATGTGCCTTCATTCCCCACCTCCATCAATGAGCCTTCCCTCCCCACCTCCATCAATGAGCCTTCCCTCCCCACCTCCATCAATAAGCCTTCCCTCCCCCACCTCCATCAATGAGCCTTCCCTCCCCACCTCCATCAATGAGCCTTCCTTCTCCACCTCCATCAATGAGCCTTCCCTCCCCACCTCCATCAATGAGCCTTCCCTCCCCCCTCCATCAATGAGCCTTCCCTCCTCACCTCCATCAATGAGCCTTCCCTCCCCACCTCCATCAATGAGCCTTCCCTCCTCCCACCTCCATCACTGAGCCTTCCCTCCCCACCTCCATTAATGAGCCTTCCCTCCCCACCTCCATCAATGAACCTTTCCTCCCCACTGCCATCAATGAGCTTTCCCTCCCCACCGCCATCAATGACCCTTCCCTCCCCACCTCCATCAATGACCCTTCCCTCCCCACCTCCATTATTTAGCCTCAATCCACTCAACCCCTATTCAAGTTCTCCAAAAATAAAGAACAACAAAAACAAAACACCCCTAGACTGGTTATTGGGGAAAAGAGTGATTGTGTTGTGTGTACCTGGCTCCGGGGTGATCTCCTGATAGAACTGTGGGCAAATTTCAAGCGTCTTCTTAAGAAAATGCTTCATATAAAGTCAATGGGAGCTAAATCTGTGGAATTAGAAATGTACGTTTTCTTTTCACATGCACTAAGGGGTATCACAAAATCCCATGGGGTGGGCACTGCCCTGGGAACATGTACTGATGCTCTTTACCAGATGCACTCGTTTGCAAAAAGCATTGGGGTAGATTCAGGTACCGCTGCGCACTTCTTACGAAGGCGCAGCGTACCGTTTTTACCCTGCGCCTACACAAATTTTCTGGGCTACGCTTCATTCATGAAGCAGTAGCTACGTAATTTGTGCTGGCGCTCCTTATAAATGCCCGGCGTAAGGGCGCGTAATTTAAATGATCCCGTAGGGGGCGTGGATCATTTAAATTAGGCGCGTTCCCGCGCTGAAGTAGTGCGCATGCTCCGTCGGGAAACTTTTCCGATGTGCATTGCGTCAAATGACGTTGCAAGGACGTCATTTGCTTCAAAGTGAACGTAAATGGCGTCCAGCGCCATTCACGGTTCACTTACGCAAACGACGTTAAATTTTAAATTTGCGACGCGGGAACGACGGGTATACTTAGCATTGGCTGCCCCTGCTAATAGCAGGAGCAGCCTTACGCGGAACCAGATGAACGGAAATGACGTAAACTGCGTACGCAGGGCTCGCGTAGGGTTGTGAATCGGCGTTAGTATGCAATTTGCATACTATACGCTGACCACTACGGGAACGCCACCTAGCGGCCAGCGTAAGAATGCAGCCTACGATACGATGGCATAAGAGCCTTATGCCAGTCATATCTTAGGCTGCAGTCGGCGTATCGAGCTCTCTGAATCAGGAGCACTCGATACACCGGCGCAACTAAGCAATTGCGCTGCGTAATTATGGTTACGCAGACGCAATTGCTACCTGAATCTACCCCATTGCCTTTTAGGAGATGCCCCCGCAGGCAAATGCAGCGCATTTTTGGGGCGCGGTAAACTGCACGGTGCAAAAGCGGCTGCAGTTTTTAAAACGTGCCGGAATCTTTTTCCATTCATTTGAATACGATGCCGCGCCCCGCGCAAATGCGGCACGCAGGAAATGCCCAGAGGCGAACCTCGCCTTACAGAAGTTGGGATTTAACAAGAAAATAGACATCTAATGACAGGTCCACTTTAATTTCCTGGAATGTGAAACGATCCACCGCGAGATTGGAGGTCGACGGTCTCATTTGTTAGGACGCTTTTATTTGGCTTGAGGGAAAAGCGGCCGGCGCTGTAAAGGAAATACGATAATTACCTTTTAATGAATTTTTTTTTTCCTTTGCTCTGTAAAATCGTTCTGCGGTAAAACTACGACGTGTTTTTTTTTTTTTTTTTACTAAAAGGAATTAATTTGAAAGTGATAATGTTGTGTAAGTCCTGAGTGTGTCTTCAGCCCGACACAAATAAAATTTAAACCCGCGATGAGTCGACATTATTATTATAACGGAGAAGAATGTAATACAATTACAGCCGAGCATTAAAGCTGCAGGAGGAAGCTGCACAAAGAGGACGGGGTTGAGCCGAAGAATGCTTACCGGGATCCATTCTAAATAATATCTCAGATGAAAGATCTCCACCTGGTGCAGTTTGTATGTACAGAGCGCAAACAGCGTTACATAACTCCGGATTGTCATTAGGAAGAGAAAAATTAAACAGGAAGAAACTTCTTATGCACTGTAGTCACAAGCCACACAAGGGTGCACCAGAGTCATGGGGTGCACAGGGGTCATGAAAGGACACAGGGTACTCTGGGGTACACCAGTCATGAACCACACAAGGGTGCACTGGAGTCATGGGGTGTAAAATGACCCAATCAATGAGTCACAAGACACAGGATGATCTGGGGTGCACCAGAGTCATGGGGTATACAGGGGTCATGAATTGACACAGGATGCTCTGGGGTACACTGGAGTCATAAGCCACACAAGGGTGCACTGGAGTCATTGAGTGCACAGGGACTCGCTGGAGTCACAAGGCACATGATGCTCTGGGGTGCACCAGAGTCATGGGGTATACAGGGGTCAGTCGAGGACACAGGATGCTCTGGGGTACACTGGAGTCACAAGACACAGGATGCTCTGGGGTGCACTAGAGTCCTGGAGTGCACAGGGGTCACTAGAGGACACAGGATGCTCTGGGGTGCACTAGAGTCATGGGGTGCACAGGGGTCACTAGAGGACACAGGATGCTCTGGGGTGCACTAGAGTCATGGGGTGCACAGGGGTCACTAGAGGACACAGGATGCTCTGGGGTGCACTAGAGTCATGGGGTGCACAGGGGTCACTAGAGGACACAGGATGCTCTGGGGTGCACTAGAGTCATGGGGTGCACAGGGGTCACTAGAGGACACAGGATGCTCTGAAAGTACGTTACGCACGTCGCCGTTCAAAACATTACGTCGGGGTGACGTAATTTCCCACAAAGCACGGCGGGAAATTTCAAAACGGAGCATGCTCAGTACGTCCGGCGCGGGAACGCGCCTAATTTAAATGGTCCCCGCCCCATTTGAATTAGGCAGGCTTGCGCCGGACGGCTTTACGCTACGCCGCCGCAAGTTTACACGCAAGTGCTTTGTGAATCAAGCACTTACGATGAAAACTTGCGGCGGAGTAACGTAAAGGACATACGTTACGCCGCCGTAATTTTTCGTGAATCTGACCCTTTGTGTTGGTCTCTCACATAAAATCCCAATAAAATACATTTACATTTTTTTGGCTGTAACATGAGAAGATGTGGGGAATTTCAAGGGGTATGAATACTTTTTCAAGGCGCCGTATATAGAGGGGTATGAAGACTTTTTCAAAACACTGTACGTTAATGTAGAGAATAACGTATCAACATGCGTGTTCTAATAGTGTGATCTCCGCCTTATAAATCTTTTGGATGAACTTGTGACTTTTTTTTGAAACAATGTAACATAAAAAAGAAGTCGCGCCTGGTTCCTCCAGTCTCTGTATTATATGCAGGCCACACCCCTCTATACATATCTCTATTATATTCACTTATAAATAAAAGGATATTTTCCTGGCGGCGTCGGCGGCGTGTTTGGACAGGTTTTCCCCCTCGATGATCCGGCGGGGTAATTATCCCGTCACTCATCAGTCAGCGGATAATTGTTTGTTAAGATCCGGCGTATTGACACGGCAATTTCAATACTGTCACCTGAGATCATCGCCAGAAAATTCCCAATCAGGCTCCTTCCTTCACCAGGCAGACGTGTCACATACAATTACCGGCGGCGGCCCCCCGACGCAAATATCTCCGCGCCGCCAAAAAAACGCGGAGTGACGATTGTACAATTAAACAATTTAACTGTCATGAAGAATTATCTGAGCGATCGTTTGCGTCCCGCCAAGAGGACGTTATGAGGAGTAGGTGAGGTCGCAGTTGATATCTGGGAATTATTGCGGGCGATGGATTCACCGGTTTATAGTGGCGATTCCTGCGCCTTTCTTCCAAGTACCGAGACTTTTTCCAGCTTTTTAGCTAATGTAGGAAGGTCCCGGGTCCCCAGAGTAGTGTTGAGCAGAATACGCCATATTCGATTTCGCGATATATCACGAATATATAGCCGAATATTCGAGAAATATTCGCTAAATTCGAATATTCTTGATATTTTATCGAAATGAAATGTTTGCGAAATTTCGCTATTGCAAATGCGAAAATAATTGCGAAATTTCGACAACTGCGGTAGGAGCCCTCTGATTGGCTCAGAATATTTGTGATATTTTATCGAAATTTCGCAAAATGCGAATGCGAAATTTATTGCGGAATTTCGACAACTGCGGTAGGAGCCCTCTGATTGGCTCAGAATATTCGTGATATTTTATCGAAATTTCGCAAAATGCGAATGCGATATTTATTGCGGAATTTCGACAACTGCGGTAGGAGCCCTCTGATTGGCTCAGAATATTCGTGATATTTTATTGAAATTTCGCAAAATGCGAATGCGAAATTGATTGCGGAATTTCGACAACTGTGGTAGGAGAACTCTGATTGGCTCTGATGCAAAAGAAGGGCGGAGAAAATAATCGCGCAATATTCCTATTGCCGAATGTTCGCATTGCGATTTTTCGGCAAGATAAAATGATCGCTTCAGCTACTCGGCCCAAGGTCTCTAATCATACCAGCAATGCTTTTAGACGTCGATGGAGATCTCTAGGATGTGATCTGTTCTAAAAATAAAATTGAAAAAATTCGAATATTCGGAATAGCGAATATTGGCCGCGAAATTCGAGATATTCGCGAATACTCGAATATGCCATATTCGAGCCGAATATTCGCAATACGAATATTCGTGAGCAACACTACCCCAGAGGCCTAATGGTGACCTCCAGAGTTAGAGACAGCTGACAACCTTCTACATAGAGTGGGTTACAAGGCATGATGGGTGTAATGTAAGGTAGATTCATGGGCGCCAGACACTTCTTGAATGCAAATAAAGGTATTGGCCCGGATTCAGATAGGAGATACGACGGCGTATCTCTGAGTGCGCTCGGTCGTATCTATGCGCCTGATTCAGAGAATCAGTTACGCATAGATATCCCTAAGATCCGACAGGTGTAAGTGACTTACACCGTCGTATCTTAGGCTGCAATTTCAGGCCGGCCCGTAGGTGGCGCTTTCGTTTGTTTACGTGAGGAATATGCAAATTACTATTTACATCGATTCAGAAACGAACGACCACCCAGCGCATTTTTTTTACGTCGTTTGCGTTCGGCTTTTTCCGGGCGTAAAGTTACCCCTGCTATATGAGGGGTATGTGCGGCGTATCCTATGTTAAGTATGGCCGTCGTTCCCGCGGCGAGTTCTGAAATTTTTACATCGTGTGCGTAAGTCGTTCGCGAATACGGCTGGACGTAATTTACGTCCACGTCGAAAGCAATGACGTTTTGCGGCGGATTTTCGAGCATGCGCACTGGGATGTTTTCACGAACGGTGCATGCGCCGTTAAAAAAAAACGTCAAATACGCAGGGTCAAGCCAAACTTAAGTAAAACACGCCCCCTACATCATCATTTGAATTACACGGCCTTACGCCGGCCCACATACGTTACGCCGCCGTAACTAAGGGCGCAAGTTCTTTCTGAATCCAGAACTTGCGCCCAAAGTTACAGCGGCGTAACGTATCGGAGATACGTTACGCCAGCAGAAAGATGCGCGCATCTTTCTGATTCTGGCCCATTGTCTCTTAACCACTTAACACCCAGACCTTTATGCAGGTAAAGGACCCGGCCAGTTTTTGCGATTCGGCACTGCGTCGCTTTAACTGACAAGTGGCTCCCAAACAAAATTGGCGTCCTTTTTTCCCCACAAATAGAGCTTTCTTTTGGTGGCATTTGATCACCTCTGCGGTTTTTATTTTTTGCGCTATAAACAAAAATAGAGCGACCATTTTGAAAAAAAATCTATATTTTTTACTTTTTGCTATAATAAATATCTCCCAAAAATATATATATAAAAAAAAAAAATTCTCAGTTTAGTCCGATACGTATTCTTCTACCGTTTATCGATTGGTTTGCGCAAAATTTATAGCGTTTACAAAATAGGGGATAGTTTTATTGCATTTTTATTAATATTTTTTTTTTACTACTAATGGTGGCGATCAGCGATTTTTATCATGACTGCGACATTACGGCGGACACATCGGACAATTTTGACACATTTTTGGGACCTTAGTCATTTTCACAGCAAAAAAATCTATAAAAATGCACTGATTACTGTGAAAATGACAATTGCAGTTTGGGAGTTAACCACAAGGGGGCGCTGATGGGGTTATGTGTGACCTCATCTGTGTTTCTAACTGTAGGGGGGCGGGGCTGGATGTGTGACGTCATTGATCGTGCTTGCCTATATCAGGGAACACACAATCGATGACGGCGCCACAGTGAAGAACGGGGAAGGCGTGTTTACGCACAGCTCTCCTCGTTCTTCAGCTCCGGAGGACCGATCGCGGGACACCAGCGGCGATCGGGTCCCGCGGCCACGGTCACGGAGCTTCGGACCGGGTCACGTGCACGCGCCGGCAGCGCGCACGTGCGACCCCATGGCTGGGCATAAAGGGCCACGTACGTGGATGTGCCCAGCCACGCCATTCTGCCGACGTGGAAAAGTCACTGGGGGAGGGGAGACTCAGGAAATGCTTCCTCCTGCCTGCAGCAGACTGATGACATCATCTCGGCCTAGGCAAAGTCACTACACAGGGAGCAGAGGAGGAGATCTGTCTGGGCCCCCCCACTGATGAGAAGATTTACATTATCCAATCACATTAATTTTCCCAGAAATCATGGAATGGCGATCGGTTTCCTTCCCTCGCCGGCGATGGACGATCGCACACGCGTCTGTCTTCCTCACATCACAGGCAGATATTTCTCCAGAACATCAATTATCAGACGCAGTCGTCCTGACATTCGCTAATTTCGGGTCTCCCTTTGAACTCGGACGGATCGATACGGCGTCGGAGGCGGTGAGATTATCCGGGGCTCGCCGCGCGTCTATTTTTTCCCTTTTCATTTCTGCTGCGGCCGCAAATCCTAAAAAATGCCATTAGCGTCCCTCCAGATGGTTCCCGCGTCTCCGCACGCGATAAGGTCGGCTGGGTGTCGGGGGCGCGGAAAATCAATATATTCTCCGACTTTCAATGGACGCCGGTTCTGCTCTTCCCCCTGCGCCGGCTGCGGCGGGGACACTTGGGCGGCGTTAAGCTCTAATCTCTGAGCTGTTGATAGAGACGGTTAATGAAGAGCGCGGCGCAACTGCTCGCCGCGGCCGACCGTCCCTCTGATCTCTCTAGGAAGCGTCATTCTGGATTTATTAACCCTCCGTGTTCCGGGGCGGGCCGAAAACACGCCGGATGGGATATTCTTAGAGCTGAGAATTAAAACAGAACTCCAAAGAGATACAAAGTAATGCAACAATGTATTCATTATTACCGCAGATATTGTCCAATGTGTATCCTTCCTGAACCCAGCGTGAGTCATGACTAAGCACTAATTGTGTGCGAAACGCGTCGGATGTCCCCTTATGTGACTGTATCTTTGGATGTACATGTCTTACTTTTATCAATAAAGACAACTTCCTCAAGTTTATCCGGAGTGCGGCTGTCCATCGATTTCCATGTTTTTCAGGTGTGGCTACAATGGTGGGCACAGTGAGGCTGCAATGGTGGGCACAGTGAGGCTGCAATGGTGGGCACAGGTGAGCCAACAGGAAGATAAAAGGAAGCCAATTTGTTTCGGGGGCCAACAATTCCTCTTCACCAGGGCTTGAAAAAGTAAAAAAGCTTCCTATAGGAAGAAAGTGCTCTACATCAGAGAATAAATAATCATAATGGACATGTGCATGAGAGACTCATCCGGGGCCCCATCAGGCTGGACAGTAGGGGCCAGATTCTCGTCCAGCGGCATATCTCTGCGGCGGCGTAGCGTATCCTATTTACGTTACGCCTCCGCAACTTAGACAGGCAAGTGCAGTATTCTCAAAGCACTTGCTTCGTAAGTTGCAGCGGCGTAGCGCAAATCGGCCGGCGTAAGCCCGCCTAATTCAAATGTGGAACAGGGGGGCGTGTTTTATGTAAATGTACTGTGACCCGACGTGATTGACGTTTTTCCCGAACGGCGCAAGCGCCGTCCGTGGAATTTCCCAGTGTGCATTGCTCCAAAGTACGCCGCAAGGACGTCATTGGTTTTGACGTGAACGTAAATGACGTCCAGCCCCATTCACGGACGACTTACGCAAATTACGTACATTTTTCAAATTTCGACGCGAGAACGACGGCCATACTTAACATTGTTACGCCGCACTTATGCCACCATATAGCAGGGGTAACTATATGCCGGGAAAAGCCTAACGTAAACGGCCTAACTGTACTGCGTCGGCCGGGCGTACGTTCGGGAATTCGCGTATCTAGCTAATTTGCATACTCAACGCGAAAGTCGACGGAAGCGCCACCTAGCGGCCAGCGTAAAAATGCAGTTACGATCCGACGGCGTAAGAGACTTACGCCTGTCGGATCTAACAGATATCTATGCGTAACCGATTCTAAGAATCAGGCGCATAGATACGACGGCGCAACGCAGAGATACGACGGCGTATCTCTTCTGAGAATCTGGGCCAAGGAATGTTATGGGCCCCGGGTCGGTTCTGAGAACCCGGGACATCTATGACTATGGCTGCAATGGTTGGCACAGCATGGCTCTGCAATGGGCACAGTGTGACTGCAATGGTGGGCATTTTATGGGCCCCGGGTCGGTTCTGAGAACCCGGGACATCGATGACTATGGCTGCAATGGTTGGCACAGCATGGCTCTGCAATGGGCACAGTGTGACTGCAATGGTGGGCATTTTATGGGCCCCGGGTCGGTTCTGAGAACCCGGGACATCTATGACTATGGCTGCAATGGTTGGCACAGCATGGCTCTGCAATGGGCACAGTGTGACTGCAATGGTGGGCATTTTATGGGCCCCCGGGTCGGTTCTGAGAACCCGGGACATCTATGACTATGGCTGCAATGGTTGGCACAGCATGGCTCTGCAATGGGCACAGTGTGACTGCAATGGTGGGCATTTTATGGGCCCCGGGTCGGTTCTGAGAACCCGGGACATCTATGACTATGGCTGCAATGGTTGGCACAGCATGGCTCTGCAATGGGCACAGTGTGACTGCAATGGTGGGCATTTTATGGGCCCCCGGGTCGGTTCTGAGAACCCGGGACATCTATGACTATGGCTGCAATGGTTGGCACAGCATGGCTCTGCAATGGGCACAGTGTGACTGCAATGGTGGGCATTTTATGGGCCCCGGGTCGGTTCTGAGAACCCGGGACATCTATGACTATGGCTGCAATGGTTGGCACAGCATGGCTCTGCAATGGGCACAGTGTGACTGCAATGGTGGGCATTTTATGGGCCCCCGGGTCGGTTCTGAGAACCCGGGACATCTATGACTATGGCTGCAATGGTTGGCACAGCATGGCTCTGCAATGGGCACAGTGTGACTGCAATGGTGGGCATTTTATGGGCCCCGGGTCGGTTCTGAGAACCCGGGACATCTATGACTATGGCTGCAATGGTTGGCACAGCATGGCTCTGCAATGGGCACAGTGTGACTGCAATGGTGGGCATTTTATGGGCCCCGGGTCGGTTCTGAGAACCCGGGACATCTATGACTACAATATGGTCCTTTCTTCCGGTAAGGAGTCAGATTTTGGTCATCCTGTTTCTATCGGCTTGAAATACTCCTCAGCTGACGGGCAAGAATCCTCTGATTGGATAGAGTTGTTGTTTTTTACGATCACTCAGGGGCCACGGCATTGCAGGGCCCGAGGGCCCCCAGAACCTATTTCATTGATTAAGACATCCGTGAACCCCCCGGAGCGGGCCGAGGCCTGGAAGAACGGGACGGCTGAGGAAAGTGAAGGCGTAAATAGTTCTGGGGAAATGTGTCAGCGTTTGTCAGGAGGGACAGTACCGCCGCGGACCGTAATGAATTTTCCGATGCTCGCCGCGCGCCGCCGTATATCACCCCCCTTTATGGGTCCAACCGTTAACCCCTCCGCAGCTGCCAGGTGACTAAAGATGGGCAGAGAACAGGAGAAGGGAACGCGGGGCCGGAGAAGGATGGGCCACAACCGTATTCATCAAAGATTACCCTTCATGCGCGGCCAAGGGGGGCAAAAAAACGGTTGGCTGAGCCACAGATTTACAGCCCCCTGACCACCAATCCCAAGGTAACATGGCCAGTGGGCATATAAGTAGGCATCACCATGTGTGGCAAAAATCACGCAACTGGTTGCATTCGCCGGAGGTTCTGGTCCCATTCAAGTGCTCATGGCGATGCGCCGTCCCGTGGACGCCTCCCAGTGCGCATGCTCAGAATCACGGCGGAACTACTCCCTTAGATACGTCGGATCACTTCCTACGACGTGAACGTAACCTACGCCCAGCCCTATTCACGTACAACGTAAACGCCGTAAAATACGACGGCTGTGTTCCCTGGTCCATACCTTAGCATGAGTTGCGCCTCCTATATGGGGAATAACTTTACGTCGGACGTACGACTTACGCAAACCGCGTATATTATGCGCCGGGCGCAAGTACGTTCGTGAATCGGCGTATCTCCCTCATTTGCATATGTGCATAGAAAGTCTATGGGAGTGGAAAATGCGCCCAGCGTAAATATGCGCCCACGATACGCCGGCGTAGGAAAGTTACGTCGGTCGGAAGAAGCCTATTTTCAGGTGTATCTAGTTTTGTGGGCACGGCGCACAGATACGACGGCGCACATTTACACTTACGAGATACGTCGGCGTAAGTGCTTTGTGAATCCGGGCCAATAACTATTATTATTATTTTTATAATTACATAATAATATTTCCATATATATTTCCCTCACCGGGTTGCGGGCAGCGGCGGCCCGCGCCCGCGCCCGTATTATATATTAATACCCAGCGGATCGGCGATATTCTCTCGGCCGCCGCCCGTCTCGTCTCCGTAATATTCGGGGATCTTTGTTCCTCTAATTGGAATGTTCTGAAGAGACCCAACCATGTCAGATTGTAACTTTCCCCCTCTCAGCCCCTCCCCCGGCGCGACCCGGCGAATTATTAAGATGACACTGAAGTGTAATGTATTCAATCAGGAGACACTTTTCTTGGGAAGCAAAAAAGAAAAAAAAAACTAGAAAATGAAGCGTCTTTCAATAAACTTGTTACAAGGCCTCTCGTGTTCGGCGGCGCGGCGGCGCGGCGTGCGTTTAATGATTGCTTTCACTTCATCTTTAAACTCCGCTCTGTTGCAGCCGCGTAACTCTCTGCGAAATTGAAGGACATTTTCTCCAACACATTTTTTAATAACTCCGCGTGATTTAAGCGCTCAATCTGCATTCCTCTAATAATTGAAAGAAGCGTATTAGCGGCGCGGCGAAAAGAGACGGAAAAAAAAAAGAATTCTCGCTTTTGCTTCATAAAGTTCGGCTTTTTTTTTTTTTTTACGCCTTTTGAATTCTTATTTCTTTTTTTTTTCCCAATAAGTAAATTTTAACGGCGTGACCCTTTTCTGGGGGGGGGGGGCGGCGAATGGAACGCCGCGGCGCGGTTACAAGTGTCAGCGGTGTCCAGGGGCCGCCATTAATTTTATTGTAACTCTTTTTTTCTTCAGGTTGTATAAGGCGCAATTTAATGTTCCCCCCCCCCCCCCCCACCCCCCCCCCCCCCCCCCCCCCCGATCCTTCTCCCCTCCCCCGCCGCTCCTGCTCTGCATGACAAATTGTTTTAATAAACGTAAAGCGGGTTGTAATAAAGTCATAATACGCCCCGCAGTCACCTTTTATATCGCAAAACCGCGACGCGACGCGGTTACGTTGACGATTACACGCCGGCCAATGGGAGGGCGGCGAAGGGCGCGGCGAACAGATTTAATATACTTTGCGAATGTGATTAGTGGGGCTGTCATGTTATTGCAGAATGCGTTGCGGTTTTTTTTTTACGTTTAAAACCGCCGTCCCGTCTATCCCCTCCCCCATCAAATCAAATCATTTTTTTCTCTCCGCGACGAGCAAAACGCCGTCGATTTCTTTTATTTATTTTTTATATTCGCCGTATCAATCACCGTCTCGCCACTTTTTTTTTTTATCATCAGGAAGATTGAGGCAAGCCGACCGCCACACTCAACCGCCGGCGACGCCGCCGCCACCCCTCCCCCCGCGCTCGTCTCTGATGAAAAATGTCGCGGTATTGAATGGTTCTTGTTTACAGAAGTAATTTCATGCTACATTTCCATTATTGCCTGGATTTGTTTAGCCCGGGAATGGCGCTGCCGCCGCCGCCGTGAACTTTTTAAGAATATATAACCGGCGGCCGTTGCGGCGGGGACTGAAAGCGCCGCTTATTGGTGACATATTTCAGCGCGGCGGCGCAGGGAGGGGGGGGTGAGTAAACGGACGGGGAGGGCTGTTTAAGGATAATTAGTCATCGGCCAGCGCGGGTTTTCTCATCTTACGTTTTCCTTTGTGTGTTTTTTTTGCAATGGCTGGAAAAATAGTCGGTAATCGACGAACGAGCGGCAAACGCGCGCCACTTACCGAGCGCTGAAAGGAAGCGCCGTGGATACCCCTCCCCCACCTCTATACATCAAAAAAATACGAATTCACCCTTACATCACATTTCTCCTTTACATCAGGGCCTCCCTTACATCAGAGTCCCCTTTAAATCACAGTCCCCCCTTACATCACATTCCCCATCAGAGTCTCCCTTTACATTAGGGTCCCCCTTAGAGTCCTCATCACAGTCCCCCCTTACATCAGTGTCTCCCTTTAAATCACAGTCCCCCCTTTTAACAGGGTCCCCCCTTAAATCGCATTCCCCATTAGAGTCTCCCTTTACATCAGAGTCCCCATCACAGTCCTCCTTTACATCAGGGTCCCCCTTAAATCACAGTCCCCCCTTTCAACAGGGTCCCCTCCTACATCACATTCCCCATTAGAGTCCACCCTTACATCAGGGTCCACCCTTACATCAAAATCCTCACCCCAGTCCTCCTTTACATCAGGGTCCCCCTAAAATCAGAGTTCCCATCAGAGCCCTCCCTTACATCAGAGTCCCCTTTAAATCACAGTCCCCCCTTTCAACAGGGTCCCTCCTTACATCACATTCCCCATTAGAGTCTTCCCCATCACAGTCCTCCCTTACATCAGTGTCTTCCTTACATCAGAGTCCTCATCACAGTCCACCCCTACATCAGGGTCACCCTTAGATCAGAGTACCCATGAGAGTCCTCCCTTACATCAGGGTCACCCTGACATCAGAGTTCCCATCAGAGTCCTCCCTTACATCAGTGTCTTCCTTACATCAGAGTCCTCATCACAGTCCACCCCTACATCAGGGTCACCCTTAGATCAGAGTTCCCATCAGAGTCCTCCCTTACATCAGGGTCACCCTGACATCAGAGTTCCCATCAGAGTCCTCCCTTACATCAGTGTCTTCCTTACATCAGAGTCCTCATCACAGTCCACCCCTACATCAGGGTCACCCTTAGATCAGAGTTCCCATCAGAGTCCTCCCTTACATCAGGGTCACCCTGACATCAGAGTTCCCATCAGAGTCCTCCCTTACATCAGTGTCTTCCTTACATCAGAGTCCTCATCACAGTCCACCCCTACATCAGGGTCACCCTTAGATCAGAGTTCCCATTAGAGTCCTCCCTTACATCAGGGTCACCCTGACATCAGAGTTCCCATCAGAGTCCTCCCTTACATCAGTGTCTTCCTTACATCAGAGTCCACCCCTACATTGGGGTCCCCTTAGATCAGAGTTCCCATCAGAGCTCTCTCTTACATCAGGGTCCCTGTTACATCACAATCCCCCTCCCCCCATACATCAGAGTCACCTTTACATCACAGTTCTCCCTTAGGAGATACGCTACGGCGGCATAAATGTGCGCCACGGTCTGTGAATCCGGGCCAATGACTATATGACTATTTAACCCTTGCAGTGCGGGGGAGTTGTGTGTGATGCGGGGGGGGGGGGGGGGGGGGAAGACAACGCAATGGTGTTATTTTTGTGTCCTTCCCGAAATTCAGATTCCTTCGTATTTATTCTCACCGTCTTTGTTTGCGTCATTTAACTTTGCAGCCGGTAATAGTTTCTAAGGTTCCCTGTAAAATTTAATTGTCACACCGAATAAAAAGTTATCACCTCGTAAAAAATCGTTCATTCTGCCTGATTGCAAATGGACTTTCCTGCCTCCTCCATTTCAGTATCAGACCTTCTGTCTGTATCATTGCCGGCGGTATTAATACGGCGAATGCCGGGAAACGCACCTCAACCAAGAGGCGCACTTTCCTCCTGGAGCTTAAAGGGAAAAACACACATTGGGATCTTTTTATCCTAGTTAGACCTAATAAACTAATCTGTGATGATTCCCTATGAGAATCATCTTATTTTGAGCAATGGGAGCCAGTGAGAGCTAATGAGAGCCAATGGGAGCCAGTGAGAGCCAGCAAGAGCTAATGAGAGCCAATGGGAGCCAATGGGAGCCAGTGAGAGCCAGCAAGAGCTAATGAGAGCCAATGGGAGCCAGTGAGAGCCAGCAAGAGCTAATGAGAGCCAATGGGAACCAGTAAAAACCAGTGAGAGGCAATGAGAACACATGAAAGTCAGTGAGAGCCAAAAAGAGCCAGTGAAAGCCAATGAGAGCTAATTAGAGTCAATGAGAGCCAGTGAGAGCCAATGAAAGCCAATGAGAGCCAGTGAGAGCCAATGAGAGCCAACGAGAGCCAATGAGAGCCAACGAGAGCCAATGAGAGCCAACGAGAGCCAGTAAGAGACAACAAGAGTCAGTGAGAGTCAACAAGAGCCAAGCAGGGCCAGAAAGAGCCAAGCAGGGCCAGGGAGAGCTCAGCCAATGAGAGTCATGAAAGCCAATGAGAACCAGTGCAAACCAATGAGAACCAGTAAGAGCCAACGAGAGTGAGTAAGAGCCAATAATAGCCAGTGAGAGCCAATGAGAGCCAGTGGGAGGCAAGAAGGGCCAGTGAAATCCAATGAGAGCTACCAGGAGCCAGTGAAATCCAATGAGAGCTACCAGGAGCCAGTGAAAGCCAATGAGAGCCAGTGAAAGCCAATGAGAGCCAGTGAGAGCCAATGAGAGCCAACGAAAGCCAGTAAGAGACAACGAGAGTCAGTGAGAGTCCTTTCTGACTGTTTTCGAGGCTCTCCAGTCCCCCCCTTCCACCTCTGGCCACATGCGGTATTGCATGCCATTGAAGTCAATGCAGAACGAATTACTTTAGTTTCCATTGACTTCTACGGGGAAACTCGCTTTGATATGCAAGTGCTTTGGATTACGAGCGTTCTCCTGGAACGGATTATGCTCGTAATCCAGGGGTTCCACTGTATAGTCAATACAATTAGCTAGATTCAGTAACGTTGCTGCAACTTTGCGGCGGCGTAGCTTAAGGAATTTAAGCTACGCCGCCGTAAGCTAGCGAGGCAAGTACATGATTCACAATGTACTTGCCTGCTAAGTTACGGCGGCGTAGCCTAAAGCGGCGGGCGTAAGGGCGCCTAATTCAAATGTGTTTGGGGGGGGGCGTGTTTTATGTCAATAGTGCTTGACCTTACGTTTTTTACGCCTTAACTGCGCATGCGCCGGGCGCCTACATTTCCCAGTGTGCATTGCGGCTAAGTACGCCGCACGGGCCTATTGATTTCGACGTGGACGTAAACGACGTAAATCCCGATTCACGGACGATTTACGCAAACAACGTAAAAAATTTGAATTTCGACACGGGAACGGCGGCCATACTTAACATTACTATTCCATGTAGGGCTAAGCTCTAACTTTAGGCGGCCTATCTCTAACGCAAACGGCGTAAAAGTACTGCGTCGGCCGGGCGTACGTTCGTGAATCGGCGTATCTACTTATTTACATATTCTACGCTGACCGCAATGGAAGCGCCACCTAGCGGCCATCCGAAATATTGCAGTCTAAGATACGACGGCGCAAGCCGTCGTATCTTAGATATGTTTGAGCGTATCTCTATTTGAGAATACACTTAAACATAAGTCGGCGTAGATTCTGAGTTAGGCCGGCTTATCTACTGATACTCTACTGATACGCCGACCTAACTCTACCTGAATCTACCTAAATGATTTTTCTTATGACCGTCAGCTCCATCTAGCGACCGCAATGTGGTATTTTCCTGCTTCAGGTATTTCAAGAAAAATTCTACATCATGGCCACTAGATGGCGCTGACCCTTATGGAAAATCCAAGCGTTGAGCAGAATACAGTCCGCGATTTGTGAGATTCGTTCTGCAATTATTATTTTTTTTAAGTAGGCCATTTAAATGCCAACTTTTTCAAGGATGCCCAGATATCTCGCTGTCCGTTCTTTTTCAGGGACATATGCGCACATCTATGTCTGTAACATGTTTTGGGACTGTTTTTTTTCTTTTCTTTCAATTTTCGATCCCCCACCCTCCAAGAAAGCTTTCCCATTGGTTGACATGAATGGGTTTTTCGGGAGCGATAAACACAAGGGGCGTAATCAATACACTGCGCAGCGCGTTTAATACCTTAAAACACACCGCCGGCGTGGAACAATATGTCTCGGAAAAGAAAGGACAAAAGGCGACATAGGGGGAGCTAAAAATAGAGCTCCGGAATGCAATCAGCTTTATTCAGAGGAACACTGAGAACATCCACTTGTAAATTCTAAAGGCCGATAGAGTATAACTGCTAATTGTCATGCCCCTCCCCCCCCGCCGCGTAGCATTGAACCCGGGTGCCCACTTCCTAAATTACACCGCGGCGCTACAATAAGGAAACACAACGAGGCCGACAATAGTCCTAAAAAAAATGATACACAATTCGCCGATTTCTGCCTTTTTGTCACAAAAAAAAAGATGCATGCCAGTTGACCCGGCCCCTCCCTCCGCGCAGCAGCAACAACAACAAAGGTCGAGAGGAAAAAAAAACGCGCCGAGTTGGCACGGCGGCTTCCACTTGTTACATTGAAGCAGTTTTAACCCCTGAAAGCCCGCTGTAGGAATTCGCTCAAAGCTCTCGCCGCCAGTAGCGCTTTCCCTCTCGCGGCGGTATAATGGAACGCATTGTGGTCGGCGCACTCAGGCGGCCGCTAATCCCCGCTTTACACAATTACACAACTTTTTTTTTCTTTTCTTTTCACTATGAATGTAGCCAGTGGCTCACCGGGCGCGCCAAATAAAAAATAAAAGTATTTTCCCGTAATTGACGTCTTTAATGAAAGTGCCGCTTTTGTCTCGCGTTTCCCACCAGTCGTTTTTGCCCCCATTGAGGCCGCTGAAGGTGGCGGGAAATTTTCATCATTTATGTAAAAAATACACAATGAAAATTCCGATCATCGATAACGGATTATAACACGACTCCTCTTTATTTTTTCCTTAAACCCTCCCCTTCAGTCTTGCAAAGTTGTACCGGCTCCTCCCCTTCCGTCTTGCATAGTTGTACCGGCTCCTCCCCTTACATCTTGCATAGTTGTACCGGCTCCTCCCCTTCAGTCTTGCATAGTTGTACCGGCTCCTCCCCTTCAGTCTTGCATAGTTGTACCGGCTCCTCCCCTTCCGTCTTGCATAGTTGTAAAGGCTCCTCCCCTTCCGGCTTGCATAGTTGTACCGGCTCCTCCCCTTCCGTCTTGCATAGTTTTTCCGGCCCCTCCCCTTCCGTCTTGCATAGTTGTACCGGCTCCTCCCCTTCAGTCTTGGATAGTTGTACCAGCTCCTCCCCTTCCGTCTTGCAAAGTTGTACCGGCTCCTCCCCTTCAGTCTTGCATAGTTGTACCGGCTCCTCCCCTTACATCTTGCATAGTTGTACCGGCTCCTCCCCTTCAGTCTTGCATAGTTGTACCGGCTCCTCCCCTTCAGTCTTGCATAGTTGTACCGGCTCCTCCCCTTCCGTCTTGCATAGTTGTACCGGCTCCTCCCCTTCCATCTTGCATAGTTGTGCCGGCTCCTCCCCTTCAGTCTTGCAAAGTTGTACCGGCTCCTCCCCTTCCGTCTTGCATAGTTGTACCGGCTCCTCCCCTTCAGTCTTGCATAGTTGTGCCGGCTCCTCCCCTTCAGTCTTGCATAGTTGTACCGGCTCCTCCCCTTCAGTCTTGCATAGTTGTACCGGCTCCTCCCCTTCAGTCTTGCATAGTTGTGCCGGCTCCTCCCCTTCCATCTTGCATAGTTGTACCGGCTCCTCCCCTTCCGTCTTGCATAGTTGTACCGGCTCCTCCCCTTCCATCTTGCATAGTTGTACTGGCTCCTCCCCTTCCGTCTTGCATAGTTGTGCCGGATCCTCCCCTTCCGTCTTGCATAGTTGTGCCGGCTCCTCCCCTTCCGTCTTGCATAGCTGTACCGGCTCCTCCCCTTCCGTCTTGCATAGTTGTACCGGCTCCTCCCCTTCAGTCTTGCATAGTTGTGTCAGCTCCTCCCCTTCCGTCTTGCATAGTTGTGCCGGCTCCTCCCCTTCAGTCTTGCATAGTTGTACCGGCTCCTCCCCTTCAGTCTTGCATAGTTGTACCGGCTCCTCCCCTTCAGTCTTGCATAGTTGTACCGGCTCCTCCCCTTCCATCTTGCATAGTTGTACCGGCTCCTCCCCTTCAGTCTTGCATAGTTGTACCGGCTCCTCCCCTTCCATCTTGCATAGTTGTACCGGCTCCTCCCCTTCAGTCTTGCATAGTTGTACCGGCTCCTCCCCTTCAGTCTTGCATAGGTGTACCGGCTCCTCCCCTTCCGACTTGCATAGTTGTGCCGGCTCCTCCCCTTCAGTCTTGCATAGTTGTACCTGCTCCTCCCCTTCAGTCTTGCATAGTTGTACCGGCTCCTCCCCTTCAGTCTTGCATAGTTGTACCTGCTCCTCCCCTTCAGTCTTGCACAGGTGTACCGGCTCCTCCCCTTCAGTCTTGCATAGTTGTACCGGCTCCTCCCCTTCAGTCTTGCATAGTTGTACCGGCTCCTCCCCTTCAGTCTTGCATAGTTGTACCGGCTCCTCCCCTTCAGTCTTGCATAGTTGTACCTGCTCCTCCCCTTCAGTCTTGCATAGTTGTACCGGCTCCTCCCCTTCAGTCTTGCATAGTTGTACCTGCTCCTCCCCTTCAGTCTTGCATAGTTGTACCGGCTCCTCCCCTTCAGTCTTGTACAGGTGTACCGGCTCCTCCCCTTCAGTCTTGCATAGTTGTACCGGCTCCTCCCCTTCAGTCTTGCATAGTTGTACCGGCTCCTCCCCTTCAGTCTTGCATAGTTGTACCGGCTCCTCCCCTTCAGTCTTGCATAGTTGTACCTGCTCCTCCCCTTCAGTCTTGCATAGTTGTACCGGCTCCTCCCCTTCAGTCTTGCATAGTTGTACCTGCTCCTCCCCTTCAGTCTTGCATAGTTGTACCGGCTCCTCCCCTTCAGTCTTGTACAGGTGTACCGGCTCCTCCCCTTCAGTCTTGCATAGTTCTCGGTAAAGAGCCTCCGGCAGAGACTCTTTACCACGTGATCAGCCGTGTCCAATCACGGCTGATCACGATGTAAACAGGAAGAGCCGTTGATTTGCCCCAAAAATTAACATAAAAAAATAAAAACGTAATTTTTTTCCAAATTTTCGGTCTTTTTTTAGTTGTTGCGCAAAAAATTAAAACCGCAGAGGTGATCAAATACCAACAAAAGAAATCTCTATTTGTTGGAACAAAATGATACAAAATTTGTTTGGGTACAGTGTAGCACGACCGCGTAATTGTCATTCAAAGTGCGACAGCGCTGAAAGCTGAAAATTGGCCTGGGCAGGAAGGTGCGTAAGTGCCCCCCCCCCCCCCGGTATAGAAGGGGTTAACCAGTTAATGGTGCAGACTTGCAAAGTTACTGACAGGTCCACTTTAATATATCGGCCTTGTGACCCCCATAGGAGAGTTGCGGGTAATTCTATACATAGAGCAATCATTATATAGGGAGCTGTGAAGTGCGTCTTGAACTATTTTTTTTACTGACTTTAAACTTCAAAAGTTTTCCCAAGACAAGAACAAAACGTTGCGCAGCGCTCAGCCCCGCGCAGCCGGCGCCTTCAGAAGTCTTTCCTGCGGTCCCCAGCCGTCGCGCACAAACTTTGCATCTTCATCTTTGTGGCTCCTTAACGTTTCTTCCTCCTTCTTTAATGTCTCATCGTTCTCTCCCTTTCATCCCGCCGAGTGTCGTCTCTCAGTCTCGCTCCACTTCTCTGCGTCTCCGCGTTTTTTTTTTTTTTTTTTACCATTGCTCTTAAATTTCCCATAAATCTCCGCGGCGCAGCGGGACAATTAGGTGTGAATTTGTCTCGGCTGTCATTTTTCGTGTCAGGAGGATTTCACTCACCAATCCGCCTCGTTTACCTTTACGGCGTCACCGGATGGATCAAATTGAGGAATAAAACTGACAAATGTTTTTATAGCCGGAGATTTAATGACAGGCGAGGAAATTTGGAAGTTCTGGCTAATGTAGTTTGTTACTTCGGCGGCGTTTGCGGGAGAGCGGCGAGATGGATGGAGGCGAGCGGATCGGGGAGAGCGCCGACCGTGGAAGACATATAGGCGACATTACCAGACTTAATAATCTCTGACACTTCTACCTGAACCCGTCCTGTTCATTAGTAACCGGCGATGTTCTCCGCCAAATCTGACAAGGAAGATGAAATCTCGCAGATCACGACAGCCCAATGTCTATATATATATATATATGCTGTATACTGTGTGCTCTACTAAATACAGAAAGTACCAGGAGGCTTATCATTCACAGCGTCAAATCTGATAATGTTTTCCAGGAGACATAGCAAGAAAAGTCTCTGCCCCTCCCACAATGGTGAGACTTCCCCCAGTATTTCGTGTCTCTGCTCCTCCCACAATGGTGAGACTTCCCCCAGTGTTTCGTGTCTCTGCCCCTCCCACAATGGGGAGATTTCCTGCAGTAGTTTGTGTCTCTGCCCCTCCCACAATGGGGAGATTTCCCGCAGTAGTTTGTATCTCTGCTCCTCCCACAATGGTGAGATTTCCTGCAGTAGTTTGTGTCTCTGCCCCTCCCACAATGGGGAGATTTCCTGCAGTAGTTTGTGTCTCTGCCCCTCCCACAATGGTGAGATTTCCTGCAGTAGTTTGTGTCTCTGCCCCTCCCACAATGGTGAGATTTCCTGTAGTAGTTTGTGTCTCTGCCCCTCCCACAATGATGAGATTTCCTGCAGTAATTTGTGTCTCTGCCCCTCCCACAATGGTGAGATTCCCTGCAGTAGTTTGTGTCTCTGCCCCTCCCACAATGGGGAGATTTCCCTGCAGTAGTTTGTGTCTCTGCCCCTCCCACAATGGTGAGATTTCCTGCAGTCGTTTGTGTCTCTGCCCCTCCCACAATGGTGAGACTTCCCCCAGTATTTCGTGTCTCTGCCCCTCCCACAATGAGGAGATTTCCATCAGTAGTTCGTGTCTCTGCCCCTCCCACAATGGTGAGACTTCCCCCAGTATTTCGTGTCTCTTCTCCTCCCACAATGGTGAGACTTCCCCCAGTAGTTTGTGTCTCTGCCCCTCCCACAATGGGGAGATTTCCTGCAGTAGTTTGTGTCTCTGCCCCTCCCACAATGCGGAGATTTCCTGCAGTAGTTTGTGTCTCTGCCCCTCCCACAATGGAGAGATTTCCTGCAGTAGTTTGTGTCTCTGCCCCTCCCACAATGGTGAGATCTCCTGCAGTAGTTTGTGTCTCTGCCCCTCCCACAATGGTGAGATTTCCTGCAGTAGTTTGTGTCTCTGCCCCTCCCACAATGGGGAAATTTCCTGCAGTAGTTTGTGTCTCTGCCCCTCCCACAATGGTGAGATCTCCTGCAGTAGTTTGTGTCTCTGCCCCTCCCACAATGGTGAGATTTCCTGCAGTAGTTTGTGTCTCTGCCCCTCCCACAATGGTGAGATTTCCCGCATTAGTTTGTGTCTCTGCCCCTCCCACAATGGGAAGATTTCCTGCAGTAGTTTGTGTCTCTGCCCCTCCCACAATGGGGAGGTTTCCCTGCAGTAGTTTGTGTCTCTGCCCCTCCCACAATGGGAAGATTTCCTGCAGTACTTTGTGTCTCTGCCCCTCCCACAATGGGGAGATTTCCCGCAGTAGTTTGTGTCTCTGCCCCTCCCACAATGGTGAGATTTCCTGCAGTAGTTTGTGTCTCTGCCCCTCCCACAATGGTGAGATTTCCTGCAGTAGTTTGTGTCTCTGCCCCTCCCACAATGGTAAGATTCCCTGCAGTAGTTTGTGTCTCTGCCCCTCCCACAATGGGGAGATTTCCTGCAGTAGTTTGTGTCTCTGCCCCTCCCACAATGGTAAGATTCCCTGCAGTTTTTTTGTCTCTGCCCCTCCCACAATGGGGAGGTTTCCCTGCAGTAGTTTGTGTCTCTGCCCCTCCCACAATAGTGAGATTTCCTGCAGTAGTTTGTGTCTCTGCCCCTCCCACAATGGGGAGATTTCCTGCAGTAGTTTGTGTCTCTGCCCCTTCCACAATGGGGAGATTTCCTGCAGTAGTTTGTGTCTCTGCCCCTCCCACAATGGGGAGATTTCCTGCAGTAGTTTGTGTCTCTGCCCCTCCCACAATGGGGAGATTTCCTGCAGTAGTTTGTGTCTCTGCCCCTTCCACAATGGGGAGATTTCCTGCAGTAGTTTGTGTCTCTGCCCCTCCCACAATGGGGAGATTTCCTGCAGTAGTTTGTGTCTCTGCCCCTCCCACAATGGGGAGATTTCCTGCAGTAGTTTGTGTCTCTGCCCCTTCCACAATGGGGAGATTTCCTGCAGTAGTTTGTGTCTCTGCCCCTCCCACAATGGGGAGATTTCCCGCAGTAGTTTGTGTCTCTGCCCCTTCCACAATGGGGAGATTTCCTGCAGTAGTTTGTGTCTCTGCCCCTTCCACAATGGGGAGATTTCCCTGCAGTAGTTTGTGTCTCTGCCCCTCCCACAATGGTGAGATTTCCTACAGTAGTTTGTGTCTCTGCCCCTCCCACAATGGGGAGGTTTCCTGCAGTAGTTTGTGTCTCTGCCCCTCCCACAATGGTGAGATTTCCTGCAGTAGTTTGTGTCTCTGCCCCTCCCACAATGGTGAGATTTCCTGCAGTAGTTTGTGTCTCTGCCCCTCCCACAATGGTGAGATTTCCCTCAGTAGTTTGTTGAAACGTCGGTTGTACCGCGGCGGTTCTGTAGAGCGCGGATTGGGGGCGGCGCGGCGGCGGAGGAGAGTTCACACCATTATCAGTGATAATGATTATGTATCCGCTCTTCTTGTGAATTATTAGTGTGCAGAGGCCGCGATCCCGCTGTCTGGGAAGGTGGAATATTTCCATCTCTCGCTCAATTCCTCATTAATAAGCTGCTTGTTTATTTTATTGATCGGTGAATTAATGAGGAGCTAATCTATACATCCTCCGATCTGCCAAATACGTCCCGGCCGGCCCAGGAGAGAAAATCAATCCCTGCAAGCGAGGATTCATCACGCCGAGTGTTAAAGAAGTGAAGTCTAATTACAAAGTTGAATAATGATTTCAATGGGCGTGGTCGCCCCCAAAAAAATGACATTTATGGGGGGTGGAGGCTGCTTACATCTCAACAATGGTGAGATCCCCCAGCCACAATCCCTGGTGATCCTGCCATGAAGGGAAGAGGAGCAGGGTTCCCTGTGGTGGGTGGGGTCAGGGAAGGGCAGGGTGGTGCTCTGTGGTGGGTGGAGTTAAAAGGACGTGCAGGGTGCCGCTTTTTGAAGATTGGAGAAGGATGGAGGGCGGGGTCAGGGAGGGGCAGGGTGCCGCTCTGTGTATGGGGAGTCAGGAGGCTGTTTAAGCACAGTGTGCCTGACGAAGGGGGCGGGACACCTAATTGGCCAGCCCATCCCCGACATCAGAGGCAGAATCTGACATCTACACTTTGTCTCATTAAAGTACCCCAGCCGGCTTTCCCACCAATCCCTGGCTGTGCTAGATGTACTATACGCTGCTGCAGGTCCTGCTCTTCTGTTACGGTGTTACCATATAATGGAGTAATGTGGGAATGCGGGACAAAGGTTAACATGTGGGACAGTCCCGCCCAATCCGGGACTGTTGGGAGGTTTGCATGAAGAGCCTTGTCCAGGCACTTCCTGTTATATGGTGACAGAAATGTCCACCAATGAGCACACAGTGGTTGGAGGAGAAGGCGGGGAATGTCCACCAATGAGCACACAGTGGTTTGAGGAGAAGGTGGGGAATGTCCACCAATGAGCACACAGTGATTGGAGGAGAAGGCGGGGAATGTCCACCAATGAGCACACAGTGATTGGAGAAGAAGGAGGGGAATGTCCACCAATGAGCACACAGTGGTTTGAGGAGAAGGTGGGGAATGTCCACCAATGAGCACACAGTGATTGGAGGAGAAGGCGGGGAATGTCCACCAATGAGCACACAGTGGTTGGAGGAGAAGGCGGGGAATGTCCACCAATGAGCACACAGTGGTTGGAGGAGAAGGCGGAGAATGTCCACCAATGAGCACACAGTGGTTGGAGGAGAAGGCGGGGAATGTCCACCAATGAGCACACAGTGATTGGAGGAGAAGGCGGGGAATGTCCACCAATGAGCACACAGTGATTGGAGGAGAAGGCAGGGAATGTCCACCAATGAGCACACAGTGGTGGAGGAGAAGGTGGGGAATGTCCACCAATGAGCACACAGTGGTTGGAGGAGAAGGTGGGGAATGTCCACCAATGAGCACACAGTGATTGGAGGAGAAGGCGGAGAATGTCTACCAATGAGCATACAGTGATTGGAGGAGAAGGCGGGGAATGTCCACCAATGAGCACACAGTGGTTGGAGGAGAAGGTGGGGAATGTCCACCAATGAGCACACAGTGGTGGAGGAGAAGGTGGGGAATGTCCACCAATGAGCACACAGTGATTGGAGGAGAAGGCAGGGAATGTCCACCAATGAGCACACAGTGGTGGAGGAGAAGGTGGGGAATGTCCACCAATGAGCACACAGTGGTTGGAGGAGAAGGCGGGGAATGTCCACCAATGAGCACACAGTGATTGGAGGAGAAGGCAGGGAATGTCCACCAATCAGCACACAGTGGTGGAGGAGAAGGCGGGGAATGTCCACCAATGAGCACACAGTGGTTGGAGGAGAAGGTGGGGAATGTCCACCAATGAGCACACAGTGATTGGAGGAGAAGGCGGAGAATGTCTACCAATGAGCACACAGTGATTGGAGGAGAAGGCGGGGAATGTCCACCAATGAGCACACAGTGATTGGAGGAGAAGGCGGGGAATGTCCACCAATGAGCACACAGTGGTGGAGGAGAAGGTGGGGAATGTCCACCAATGAGCACACAGTGATTGGAGGAGAAGGCGGGGAATGTCCACCAATGAGCACACAGTGGTTGGAGGAGAAGGCGGGGAATGTCCACCAATGAGCACACAGTGGTTGGAGGAGAAGGCGGGGAATGTCCACCAATGAGCACACAGTGGTTGGAGGAGAAGGCGGGGAATGTCCACCAATGAGCACACAGTGGTTGGAGGAGAAGGCGGGGAATGTCCACCAATGAGCACACAGTGGTTGGAGGAGAAGGCGGGGAATGGCCACCAATGAGCACACAGTGGTTGGAGGAGAAGGCGGGGAATGTCCACCAATGAGCACACAGTGGTTGGAGGAGAAGGCGGGGAATGTCCTCCAATGAGCACACAGTGGTTGGAGGAGAAGGAGGGGAATGTCCACCAATGAGCACACAGTGGTTGGAGGAGAAGGCGGGGAATGTCCACCAATGAGCACACAGTGATTGGAGGAGAAGGCGGGGAATGTCCACCAATGAGCACACAGTGATTGGAGGAGAAGGAGGGTAATGTCCACCAATGAGCACACAGTGGTTTGAGGAGAAGTTGGGGAATGTCCACCAATGAGCACACAGTGATTGGAGGAGAAGGCGGGGAATGTCCACCAATGAGCACACAGTGATTGGAAGAGAAGGAGGGGAATGTCCACCAATGAGCACACAGTGGTTTGAGGAGAAGGTGGGGAATGTCCACCAATGAGCACACAGTGATTGGAGGAGAAGGCGGGGAATGTCCACCAATGAGCACACAGTGGTTGGAGGAGAAGGCGGGGAATGTCCACCAATGAGCACACAGTGGTTGGAGGAGAAGGCGGAGAATGTCCACCAATGAGCACACAGTGGTTGGAGGAGAAGGCGGGGAATGTCCACCAATGAGCACACAGTGATTGGAGGAGAAGGCGGGGAATGTCCACCAATGAGCACACAGTGATTGGAGGAGAAGGCAGGGAATGTCCACCAATGAGCACACAGTGGTGGAGGAGAAGGTGGGGAATGTCCACCAATGAGCACACAGTGGTTGGAGGAGAAGGTGGGGAATGTCCACCAATGAGCACACAGTGATTGGAGGAGAAGGCGGAGAATGTCTACCAATGAGCATACAGTGATTGGAGGAGAAGGCGGGGAATGTCCACCAATGAGCACACAGTGGTTGGAGGAGAAGGTGGGGAATGTCCACCAATGAGCACACAGTGGTGGAGGAGAAGGTGGGGAATGTCCACCAATGAGCACACAGTGATTGGAGGAGAAGGCAGGGAATGTCCACCAATGAGCACACAGTGGTGGAGGAGAAGGTGGGGAATGTCCACCAATGAGCACACAGTGGTTGGAGGAGAAGGCGGGGAATGTCCACCAATGAGCACACAGTGATTGGAGGAGAAGGCAGGGAATGTCCACCAATCAGCACACAGTGGTGGAGGAGAAGGTGGGGAATGTCCACCAATGAGCACACAGTGGTTGGAGGAGAAGGTGGGGAATGTCCACCAATCAGCACACAGTGATTGGAGGAGAAGGCGGAGAATGTCTACCAATGAGCACACAGTGATTGGAGGAGAAGGCGGGGAATGTCCACCAATGAGCACACAGTGATTGGAGGAGAAGGCGGGGAATGTCCACCAATGAGCACACAGTGGTGGAGGAGAAGGTGGGGAATGTCCACCAATGAGCACACAGTGATTGGAGGAGAAGGCGGGGAATGTCCACCAATGAGCACACAGTGGTTGGAGGAGAAGGCGGGGAATGTCCACCAATGAGCACACAGTGGTTGGAGGAGAAGGCGGGGAATGTCCACCAATGAGCACACAGTGGTTGTAGGAGAAGGCGGGGAATGTCCACCAATGAGCACACAGTGGTTGGAGGAGAAGGCGGGGAATGTCCACCAATGAGCACACAGTGGTTGGAGGAGAAGGCGGGGAATGGCCACCAATGAGCACACAGTGGTTGGAGGAGAAGGCGGGGAATGTCCACCAATGAGCACACAGTGGTTGGAGGAGAAGGCGGGGAATGTCCTCCAATGAGCACACAGTGGTTGGAGGAGAAGGAGGGGAATGTCCACCAATGAGCACACAGTGGTTGGAGGAGAAGGCGGGGAATGTCCACCAATGAGCATACAGTGATTGGAGGAGAAGTCGGGGAATGTCCACCAATGAGCACACAGTGGTTGGAGGAGAAGGCGGGGAATGTCCACCAATGAGCACACAGTGGTTGGAGGAGAAGGTGGGGAATGTCCACCAATGAGCACACAGTGGTTGGAGAAGGCGGGGAATGTCCACCAATGAGCACACAGTGGTTGGAGGAGAAGGTGGGGAATGTCCACCAATGAGCACACAGTGGTTGGAGGAGAAGGCGGGGAAAGTCCACCAATGAGCACACAGTGGTTGGAGGAGAAGTCGGGGAATGTCCACCAATGAGCACAGAGTGGTTGGAGGAGAAGGCGGGGAATGTCCTCCAATGAGCACACAGTGGTTGGAGGAGAAGGCGGGGAATGTCCACCAATGAGCACACAGTGTTTGGAGGAGAAGGCGGGGAATGTCCACCAACGAGCACACAGTGGTTGGAGGAGAAGGCGGGGAATGTCCACCAATGAGCACACAGTGGTTGTAGGAGAAGGCGGGGAATGTCCACCAATGAGCACACAGTGGTTGGAGGAGAAGGCGGGGAATGTCCACCAATGAGCACACAGTGATTGGAGGAGAAGGCGGGGAATGTCCACCAATGAGCACACAGTGGTTGGAGAAGAAGGCGGGGAATGTCCAACAATGAGCACACAGTGGTTGGTGGAGAAGGCGGAGAATGTCCACCAATGAGCACACAGTGGTTGGAGGATACAAAGTCGATACAAAGTGAGATCTCAGAGAAGTATGCAGCCAGTGAAGTCTCTTTGGTTCTGCCGCTTGTTCTCGCTCCGGATCTTTGGCCTTAATCGTCTCTTTGCGCTCGCTCCGGATTGGCCGGTTACACCTTATTAAATTGCCTTTCAAAGTCAATCCTCCTGAGATAACCCGCGGCCGGCCTGCCCCTATCGCAGAAAGGGAATAATAGCGTGGCGAACGCGGTGGCCATTAGGAATTCAGTAACGAAGTCTGACCGATGACCTCAGCATCGACAATGAGGTTGCGACAGGAAAAAACGATCAGCCGCATCCGGCACGAGACGCTTATCTCCCTCTTAATTCCGTGTTCCCCTTTCAGCCGCGCGGCTAATCTGCCATCTAATCTGCGGACCTTTGTGACAATCTCATTCCAGGAGGTTATAAATTCATTACCGCAATTGTTGGTTTCTGACGATTTGATAAGCTGTCAGCCTGGAAACCCGCGCCCCCCCTCCCAACACCCCCCACCGCCGCCGCCGCTGCTGCTGCCGCGGAACAAACACTTTCCGCTATTTTCTACTTCAACAATTTTGATTAAAATTAGCAATTCTGATGAAGTGTGTTCATTTACAGAGAATACGATTATCGCGGGCAGATTGCGCCGCAAACACGGACCGCCCCTTCAATTTATTAGAGAGGGGAAAAAAAAACATTTCGATGAGATCTGATATCCAGATTCCCGGGAAATTCCTTTCCCCCTCCTCATGTCTCTGCTTGTGGGGAACTTTCTTTTGCCACATCCGATGTCTTCTGCGAAAATAAATTGTCCTTTGGGGTTTGAACCAGGGGCGGTGCGTCCATAACGGGCGCATGGGCGCCGCCCCCTCTCTCCTGGCATCACTCTATCACCATAGATAGATTGATGCATTGCATGAATCTGTCTATGGTGGCGGCTGCCGCCCCCTTGTCAGGTGTCCGGGCCCCTTTTCAGGGCCGGGAGCCTGAATTACAGCGGGGGGGGGGGGGGGCGGGGTATTTTTTGGAAGCACCTGATTGGAGCCATAGGCTCTAATAGGCGTCCAAAAAGGTGAACAGCAGTCGCCATGCTGAGTGCTCTCTGTTCACTCAGTGTTGTGTTAGGATTTTTGGGTACAGTGGCTGCGTTTGATGGGCACAGTGGCGGCAATTGATGGCACAGCTGCTGAGTTTGATTGGCACAGTGGTTGCGCTTCATGGGCACAGTGGTTGTGTTTGATGGCACAGCTGCTGAGTTTGATTGGCACAGTGGTTGCGCTTCATGGGCACAGTGGTTGTGTTTGATTTGCACAGTGGCTGTGCTTGATAGGCACAGTGGCTGAGTTTGATTGGCACAGTGGCTGCGTTTGATGGCACAGTGGCTGCACTTGATAGGCACAGTGGCTGCGTTTGATGGCACAGTGGCTGAGTTTGAGTGGCACAGTGGCTGAGCTTGATTGGCACAGTGGCTGCGCTTGATAGGCACAGTGTCTGCGTTTGATGGCACAGTGGCTGCGTTTGATGGCACAGTGGCTGGGCTTGATGGGCACAGTGGCAGCAATTGATGGGCACAGTGGCTGCGCTTGATGGGCACAGTGGCTGCGTTTGATGGCACGAGGGCCGATGTAGCAGATGGCTCTGGCTGGGTCTTGGCAGGAACCAGGTGGCTGAAGAGCGCTGGGCAGGGACCAGGAACAGGAGCTTCGTAACGTTGGGTCAGCAGATGGAAACGTAGCCAGGACGTGAGCCAGAGGGGTCAACAACAGCCGGGCAGAGCAGGTACCGAGACATGAGACAGAGGCAGAGACGGGGCACAGGCCGGGTTCGGTACACAGTCGGGCAGCGAGGTACAGGAACATCAAGCAGAAGAGGAGTCGAGCATAAGCCGGGTCACAAGTAGGCAGGCGGAGGTTCAGGCGAAGCCGGGTCAGGATACAGGAAACTGGTACAGATCAGGTACTAGCTGAAAGACCACTCAGCAATTCTCATGTGTCAGTGTTCCGTTTAAATAGGCTTACTTGGCGCCCGAACGTGCACGTGCACGCTGGCGTGCGCTTGTGCGCCAACCCGCGCATGCGCAAATACAAGTCCCTCTTTATGCACACACTGGTGTGCCCGTGCTTGTGCGCAGATGCGCGTCTGTTAGCCAGACTTCTCTTACACCTAGGGACACCAGCTGTTGCGGAACTACAAGTTCCAGGAGAAATTGGGCATGACTCCTAGAAACAGGGGCACGATGGGATTTGTAGCTTTCACAGCTGGACTGGAGAGGTTGCCTACCCCTGGCTTACACTGACACTGCACTGAGGATTCCGCACTCAACCTGAACACATATCCGAGGACAGGTCCACTTTACTCCGTGGCGTGTTGAGCGATCGTTGCCTCGAAGACGTTTGATTAAGTCTCCTGGCACTAAAGCGTTGCCCTCTATCTGATCCGTCGGCGGGAATATTGGCCGCCACCTGGCCCGGCCATGTCTGCGGTTCACCCTTTCTCTGACCTCCTCGCCGTACGAGCCGAGCGCTGTCAGCCCTCGCTAACAAACTGCGAGACGTTCCCCGAGAAGATATAGCAACTTCCAGAGCCCCCGCAATACGGCACAGAAAACACAAAAATAGAACGCCTGGCGCCGTTGCGTTCCGTGAGTTACGGCGCACTAACAAAGCCCCGGGTTTGATCTATGGGGAGCGCAATAAATTCCAAGGCATGAGGCTCTATTTTCTCCAAAGTAAATAAATTCTCCAGATGGAGCGGGGTGGAAATAAGTCAGAGGCGCGGGAAACGCGGAGAGGGAGCGGCGGCTGCAACCAAAAGCTGCGCCGGGAAGGATTGTTATTAAAATTCGTCTCCTCGGATGACGGCTGAGAGATATATTTTTGTTGGTTCCTCTGCAACGCAAAGCTGAACTCCGGACACAAAAACTTTAATTCTACAAAGGAAATAAATCCACTTTGTGTGCGCCAAATGTCTTTGCAAAAGTAGCCGTGACATCATCGCTGTGCTGTACAGAGTACAGAGCTGTGGGAGGGGCCCAGCAGGCTCCACCCACTACGAGGAGTGCGTTCCTTAGATAAGACTGACGGCCATCTCAGCCAATCAGGTTCACCGAATCTGGTTATCGGTAACCTGATTGGCTGAAGCGTCACCAAGGCGGGAGAAGACATCGAGGGACGTGGAAGGAGTAAGGTAAGTGCATTTTACAGGGCACAGTGGCGGCAAAGGGCACAGTGGCATCAATGGGCACAGTGGTGACAAAGGGCACAGTGGTGACAATTAAAGGGCACAGTGGTGACAAAGGGCACAGTGGTGACAATTGAGGGACACAGTGGCTGTGTTTGATGGCATGGCACAGTGACTGCGTTTGATGGTATGGCACAGTGACTGCATTTGGCATGGCACAGTGGTGCGAATTGATGGCACAGTGGTGCGAATTGATGGCACAGTGGTGCGAATTGATGGCATAGTGACTGCATTTGATGGCATGGCACAGTGGTGACAATTGATGGCACAGTGGCTGCGTTTGATGACATGGCACAGTGGTGCAAATTGATGGCACAGTGGTGCGAATTGATGGCACAGTGACTGCGTTTGATGGGCACAGTGGGGCTGCATTTTTTTTTTCGTTTGCGCCCCCCCTAAAAAGATTTAAGCACCAGCCGCCACTTTTCCCGGGCAATCCGGGACATGTGGTCACCCTAGTAACATGCCACCCAAAACAAACCAGCAGCTCCTCCAGGGGTAGTGCTACACTAGTAAGGGAAGATTTCACATTGCAGACTTATCTCAATATCTGCAGAGCAGAAGCAGGCAAGGACCTCTAATTCTCTCTGTGACCTCCATGCGGTGGCGTGCGCCTCGTAGACCCGGACCTCGATGGTCATTTCGGGGAGAATGATGGTTGAGGTTGAAGTTTCCTTCGATGTGTTACAATGTATTCTCTCTCTCCATGCCAGGAACAGGAATGTAACTTTTCCCCGTCCTTCCAGAAACGATTCTTTCCGAGAGACTTTCGGATTATTATTTTTGCTGTTTTTGGATCGCCGTTCTGTTTTTTTTTTCTCCCCGCACTTTCAGACGCAACGTCTTTCATGGGCCATTAGCCCCTTTCTGAGAGGAGAAAATCTCAGGCAGTTATTTTCCAAATCCGTATGTTTCGGCATTTCCGCGTTAATCCCCCGGAGGAGACGATGGCAATTCGCTTGCTCTGCGCAATTTCCCCAAACAAAAATATGCATTATGCTCCGCACATAAGAGCACATTAAGCTCTTCACGACTCCACTCTACAGAGCCCAGGCCCAGCGTGGTCGGGGGAAAAGCGTCGCTTTAATACGGAAAGTGGCCATTGCACTAAATGATATTTATTGTCACGCCGCCGCCGTGCCGCTATTGACATTGGCAGCTCCCACGTGGCACCTCCACCAACGTCTTCTGGCTTTGGCACTTAGTGACCGCGTTATGGTTTTCGGAAAATGACACTGAAGACGGCGCTCTGGCGCTCTGCTGAGACCCGCGCTGTTTGCTTAGGCGAGGATTAACCTGTTGCCACCCAAATAACACGTAGGGGCAGCGGCCCAGTGCCAGGACAAGGTCATCTAGAGACCTGGGCAACACGTGCCAAATGGTGCCCCCCCCCCCAAAGATGTATTAGATTATGTGCCAGCAAAAATCCCCCCCCCCAAAAAAAACGAGCACTAATCTGCATGCTTACCCTCTAAACATAAATCAGCCGTTCCTCCCAATACAAATCCACCCCCTGTTTAAATTTCCCCCTCCTGCACAAATATATCCCCCTCCACCCCAAGCTCACATCCTCTCTCTCCCCATATGTCCCCAGCACAAATCCCCCCCCCCAGAAAAGAACTCAACCCCCAAATTTCCCCTCTGAGCACAGATCCCCCCCTCCAAATCCCCCTTCTCCCAGCATAAATTTCCCCTCCTAGCACCAATTCCCCCCAATCTTCCCTACTAGCGCAACCCCCCCCCAAAAAACTCCCCCCTCCTAGCACAAATCATCTACCCACTCCAAATCCCCCCCTCCTACCACAAGTTCCCCCCAAATTTCCCCTCCTAGCACTAATTCCCCCCAATCTTCCCTACTAGCACAACCCCCCCACCAAAAAAAAAAATTCCCCCACCTAGCACAAATCATCTACCCACTCCAAATCCCCCCCCCCTCCTACCACAAGTTCCCCCCAAATTTCCCCTTCTATCACATTTAGTGAACCGTCTGCAGTAGTCACATGTGAAAGCATTGTGCAGCCATTGGAGTAAGCCATCTTCCCTCTGACAGTCTCTCTCCACCCGGGGTCTTTACTACTCACTGGATCGGATCTCTGAAGTCACCTCCTCCATAGGCACTGGGGTCCTGGGATCCCCCCAGGGGGATAGCCTCACTCAGGGAACTCTTGGCCTGGCCTAAAAGGTCTTTTGCAACCTGCCCCAGACCCCACCTCCGTAAGGGTCAGGAAGTCTAAAGCCGGGCCTCCTGGGTGCAGGTCTACCATTCCTTGGCCTCCAGCCCTGTCCGCGGCCTACACTTGCTGGCTACATCTGCATTGATGTGGGGGTGTTTGGCTCCCATGCCCCAACTGCACTAGGGATCCTCCCAACCAGGCTTATACCTGGGCACTGACTCACACCCATTACATCACTACAGGAGGGCTCTGACTAAAAGGGGCCTACCACCTGATGACACTGTCTTCTGTAACCGGACACTATTCTAACACATAGCCACCTAGTGGCAGACTAGATAACTGCACTTGGGCTCCTCCCAACCTGGCTTATACCTGGGGAAAGACTCACCCATTGCATCACTACAGGAGGGCTCTGACTAAAAGGGGCCTACCACCTGATGACACTGTCTTCTGTACCCAGACACTATTCTGACACATAGCCACCTAGAGGCAGACTAGATACCTGCACTTGGGCTCCTCCCAACCTAGCTTATACCTGGGGAAAGACTCACCCATTACATCACTGCAGGAGGGCTCTAACCTAAAGGGGCCTAGCACCTGATGACACTGTCCTCTGTAACCAGACACTATTCTGACACCTAGTGGCAGACTAGATACCTGCACCTGCCTACATGCAGAAATGTGTCACTGGTGGACCGATGTTTCTGTGCTAAAGGCACACTTACTGCACGCTCCTAGCACAGAGACCAAGCTGTCAAAGACAGCTCTCATTGGTTGTTTTGCCAATCCACAGAGTGACGGGGGGTTTGACTGGTAGATCGACCGCCAGGCGGGTGGTGGGTAAGGTTTGTTTGCCCCCCCCCCCCCCCCCCAAAAAATTTTTTATCACCAGCCGCCATTGATATAAAGTTCAATGGCTAGGAATGTCAGGTGGAAGGCTTTGGTATGAAGTGGGCACAATATGGCAGAGGATTCGACCTAGTGGTGGCCCGTCCATTAGGGGTGCCGCCCCCTCTATCCTCTCCACCCCTGATTGGCTGCCGAGAAGGAGGGAGGAAATGGAAACCGCCACGGCCGTGGAGACCCATGGAGAGCAGGGGATTGGGAGGCCGCCGCCGAGCATGGGAAGCCCCGATGGGGGTGAGTGCGACTGACCATGCCACCGTCCTGCCGTCGGGTGGGGCGGTGGTATACTGTTTGCCGCCACTGGTTCGGCCTCAGCAGGAGGCATGGGCATCAGCTGTAATTTTTTCGCGGGGGGGGGGCACTTTGGCAGCGGCGATACAGTCGCATTTAACCCTTTCTTCAAACACTAGCGGTGGTTAAAAGTGCCCGCTAACGCCCGAATAGCGCAGCAAAACGATAACGCGGCCAGCTGGCAGTGTGAAATAGCTCTTGAGATAATTCAGCTTCACTCAATGACCATATAAATATAGCCTAGAGAATGTATAGACCCCCCCATTCTGCACAGACCCCACCATTCAGTACAGATGGACACCCCATTATGCACAGACCCCTCCATTCAGCACAGATGGACCCCCCTTCAGCACAGACCCCCCCATTCTGCACAGACCCCTCCATTTAGCACAGACACCCCCTTCAGCACAGATGGACCCCCTTTAAGCACAGACCCCCCTTCAGCACAGATAGACCCCCCTATTCAGCACAAACCCCCCCCCCTTCAGCACAGACGGACCCCCCTCCCCCATCTCATTCAGTACTTCAGATCAGCCATCAGCGTGGCACAGGCAGCAGGTTCCCTCCCCCTGTGTACACATAAACATTGGAGGGGGAGGCGGCTTCACTCGCTGTGCCTGTGTGACATCCGGCGCGGGACTGCTCAGACAGCCCGCAGCCGCGAGACTCTTCAAACCCTTCTTGATTTTCCAGGGGGGGTCATTTCCCCCCCCCCTTGCCCTATGGAGCGGACACCCATGGCAGGAGGGACAGTGTTCTAGTAAAGGCACGAGACACGGGACTTGTGATCTTGGTGCCAATTCTAGCCAATCGCAAAACCCCTCTTACAGACGGACCCCAATTTATTTGACCAATATCACGCGCTAAAGATTCCCTAAAATGTAAAAAGAATTTTAACCTCAGCAAACAATTCCCGGACTTTATTACCAGGTCAACATTTCTCAATGTTTTATATCATTTTAATTAGTTTTAATGCACCTTTAATTATTGTTCGGCTGAAGTGAGCTTTATGGGCAATCAGCAGAACTCGCCACCAGCGGCGGCGCTGGCTCAGGTGATTGCGTAATGCCGGGAGGCGCCGCGCAGATGTAATAATAATTGTGCTTTTGTTACATTGTATCTCTGCAGGTTCATCACATGCCAATTGCTCTCGGCGGAGGTAAATATAAATAGAAATTAACCCTTTCCGCCGCCATATTTGGGCCGCGTTCAACCCCCCTCCCCCGCAGGAGGTAAATTGGCTTGTTAAATGCCCGCAAAAAAAAAAGGCAACATATGGCAGCTATACATTGTGTGCTGAGGAGGAGAATATTGATTAATTGGCTGTATGGAGCCCATGTTGTGGCTGGTGGGGAGTCCGGATTAAACACGATCCATTAGCACTGAACATTGAAATGCTTGTAGAAGAAAATGTGCTTCAAGACGCGTCATCGATTTTATTCCCGCCGGCGATCGTTTTCACAGCTCTGACCACATGACCAATTAGAAAATGGAATGTAGATTGCAGGTGATTGCTAAATCTGATTGGCAAAAAAAAAACTTAATAGATTGCAGCTTCATACTTACCAACATATTAGTACCAACCTCCGGGGGGCACCGTCACCCTCGCCCACACTTGACATGCCCACTTTTTGGGTGGTAGTTAGAGTTAAGATTAAAGTAGGGGCTAGAGTTAGAGTGAGAATTAGGGTCAGAGTTAAAGTTAGGGTTAGAGTTAAGGCTAAAGTTGTGGCTCAAGTTAAGGTTAGAGTTAGGGTTAGAGTTAAAGTTAGGGTTAGAGTTAGGGCTATAGTTTGGGTTAGAGTAAGGGTTAGAGTTATGGCTAGAGTTAGAGTTAAAATTTAGGGTTAGAGATAAAGTTAGGGTTAGAGTAGGGGCTAGAGTTAGAGTTAGAATTTGGGTTAGAGATAAAGTTAGGGTTAGAGTTAGGGCTATAGTTTGGGTTAGAGTAAGGGTTAGAGTTTAGGCTAGAGTTAGAGTTAGAATTAGGATTAGAGATAAAGTTAGCGTTAGAGTTAGGGCTAGAGTTAGAGTCAAGTTAGGGTTAGAGTTAGGGCTATAGTTTGGGTTAGAGTAAGGGTTAGAGTTTAGGCTAGAGTTAGAGTTAGAATTAGGATTAGAGATAAAGTTAGGGTTAGAGTTAGGGCTAGAGTTAGAGTCAAGTTAGGGTTAGAGTTAGGGCTAGAGTTAGAGTTAGAATTAGGATTAGAGATAAAGTTAGGGTTAGAGTTAGGGCTAGAGTTAGAGTCAAGTTAGGGTTAGAGTTAGGGCTAGAGTTAGAGTCAAGTTAGGGTTAGAGTTAGGGCTAGAGTTAGAGTTAGAATTAGGATTAGAGATAAAGTTAGGGTTAGAGTTAGGGCTAGAGTTAGAGTCAAGTTAGGGTTAGAGTTAGGGCTAGAGTTAGAGTTAGAATTAGGATTAGAGATAAAGTTAGGGTTAGAGTTAGGGCTAGAGTTAGAGTCAAGTTAGGGTTAGAGTTAGGGCTAGAGTTAGAGTCAAGTTAGGGTTAGAGTTAGGGCTAGAGTTAGAATTAGGATTAGAGATAAAGTTAGGGTTAGAGTTAGGGCTAGAGTTAGAGTCAAGTTAGGGTTAGAGTTAGGGATAGAGTTAGAGTTAGAATTAGGATTAGAGATAAAGTTAGGGTTAGAGTTAGGGCTAGAGTTAGAGTCAAGTTAGGGTTAGAGTTAGGGCTAGAGTTAGAGTTAGAATTAGGATTAGAGATAAAGTTAGGGTTAGAGTTAGGGCTAGAGTTAGAGTCAAGTTAGGGTTAGAGTTAGGGCTAGAGTTAGAGTTAGAATTAGGATTAGAGATAAAGTTAGGGTTAGAGTTAGGGCTAGAGTTAGAGTCAAGTTAGGGTTAGAGTTAGGGCTAAAGTTAGAGTTAGAATTAGGATTAGAGATACAGTTAGGGTTAGAGTTAGGGCTAGAGTTAGAGTCAAGTTAGGGTTAGAGTTAGGGCTAGAGTTAGAGTCAAGTTAGGGTTAGAGTTAGGGCTAAAGTTAGAGTTAGAATTAGGATTAGAGATAAAGTTAGGGTTAGAGTTAGGGCTAGACTTAGAGTCAAGTTAGGGTTAGAGTTAGGGCTATAGTTAGAATTAGGATTAGAGATAAAGTTAGGGTTAGAGTTTAGGCTAGAGTTAGAGTTAGAATTAGGATTAGAGATAAAGTTAGGGTTAGAGTTAGGGCTAGAGTTAGAGTCAAGTTAGGGTTAGAGTTAGGGCTAGAGTTAGAGTTAGAATTAGGATTAGAGATAAAGTTAGAGTTAGGGCTAGAGTTAGAGTCAAGTTAGGGTTAGAGTTAGAGCTAGAGTTAGAGTTAGAATTAGAGATACAGTTAGGGTTAGAGTTAGGGCTAGAGTTAGAGTCAAGTTAGGGTTAGAGTTAGGGCTATAGTTTGGGTTAGAGTAAGGGTTACAGTTAAGGCTAGAGTTGGAATTAGGGTTAGAGTTAAAGTAAGGGGTAGAGTTTGGGTAGAGTTAAGGCTATAGTTAGAGTTAGAATTAGGGTTAGAGATAGAGTTAGGGTTGGAGTCAGGGTTAGCATTAAGGCTAGAGTTAGGGTTTGATTTGGGGTTAAAGTTAAGGCTTCGAGTTAGGGTTTGAGTTGGGGCTAGAGTTAAGGCTAGAGTTGAGGTTTGAGTTAGGGCTAGTGTTAGGTCCGCAGGACTTAATACACATATCTATATACTCTGGTTGTAGATTGTCACAAATGAAGCAAGATGGGAAAAGGGTATTTGCACCATACAACCAAGGAGGAAACGAGATGAAGGGCACACTGGTGGAGTAAGGAGAGATGGCATACAGCTGACGGCCCACAATAAGCATATCCACAGACATTGCAAAGATCAGAGCAGGTAGCAGACAGTAGAGGAATCCATAGAAAAGGTCAGGCAAGGTAGCAAACGGCAGAGGAATCTGTGGATGTAGCAATGGTCACACCAGGCAGCAGACAGTAGAGGTATCCGGGAATGTAGAAAGGTCATGGCAGGTGGCAAACGTTAGAGGATTCTGAGACTGTAGCAAAGGTCTGGCCAGGCTGCAGACAGTAGAGGTATCTGGTAATGTGGGGCAAAGGTCAAGGTAGGTGACAGACAGTAGAGCAATCCAAGTATGCAGCAAAGGTCAGGGCAGATGACATAAAGTAGAAAAATCAAAACATGTAGAAAAGGTCAGGGAAAATGCAGACAGTAGAGAAATCCAAGAATGTAGAAAAGGTCAGGGCAGGCAGCAGACAAAAGAGGTATCCGTGAATATAACAAAGGGCAGGAACAAATAAAACAAACTAATCAGGAGTGGTTAGTCAGTAGGAAGCGCTATCACAAGAACCAAGGTACAGGGAGATCAACATTAAATAAGCTGGCTGTTGTGTCAAGGACCAACCCCAGAGCTAAGGGGGGGGGGAGGGGGGAGACCCATTGCCCAGCAATTAATGGGGGAAAGTATATAAGTCTATGAAGTAAATGTTAGGAGGAGCTGAGAGGCTGAGTAACGTTGTCCAGCAACTGGAAATCTAGCCAAGAAAAGGTGGAGTGGCACGTGTGCGGATGCCTAGCAACTGGGACGCAAGCCGCCACTGAGAGGAGAGGAAGCAGACAGTGAGGGCCACTGGCTGACAGGTAAGTATGCAGGCTGCATCACACCAGGCTACCCACCCACCAACCCCGTCACCGCCACATAACCTGAATTCTTGGCTTCCAATGAAATAGAGGATGTCCTTTAAAACTGGCCTACCTATTTATAAAGCCCTAAATAACATGGACTACATGCATCTGACAGAACCTCTGGGTATTCACACTCCTTCTGCTCCTCATAGAAAGAACCGGGGGAAGCTACTTACTAGAGGGAGACCATGTTCAAGAGGACAAGGTTTTCTTCCCCACAATGCGGATGAGAACAAGGGCCTCTTCTTTACAACCCTGACAAGGACTTCTTGCCCCACAACCCTGATGAGGACAAGGACTTCTCGCCCCCAACCCTGATGAGGACAAGGACTTCTTCCCTCTGACCCTGATGAGGACGAGGGCCTCTTCCCCACAACCCTGACGAGGACAAGGGCCTCTTCTTCACAACCCTGATGAGGACAAGGACTTCTTTCCCCCAACCCTGATGAGGATGAGGGCCTCTTCCCCACAAGCCTGATGAGGACAAGGGCCTCTTCTTCACAAACCTGAGGAGGACAAGGACTTCTTCTCCACAACCCTGATGAGGAAAAGGTCCTCTTCTCTACAACTGTGATGAGGACAAAGTCCTCTTCTTCTCCTCCCTAATGGTTAGAAATATTATAAAGGTTCTTTGGGCTTAAAGTTCCCAGCTTTTTACTTTTTTTTCCCTCCGAAGCATCTCCAATTCCTGTCCCCTTGGCAACATTCATCTACACCAACAGTCACGGAAAGCTATGAAAGTCTATTTATACTCACCACGTAATCGGCTTCCTGCAGAGGACAAAGGCCTCTTCCCCACAACCCTGACAAGGACAAGGGCCGCTTCCCCACAACCCTGATGAGGACAAGGTCCTCTTCTCCACAACCGTGATGAGGACATGGTCCTCTTCTCCACAACCCTGATGAGGACAAGGGCCTCCTACCCACAGCCCTGATGAGGACAAGGGCCTCCTCCCCACAACCATGATGAGGACAAGGTCCTCTTCTCCACAAACTTGATGAGGACAAGGTCCTCTTCTCCACAACCCTGATGAGGACAAGGGCCTCCTCCCCACAACCCTGATGAGGACAAGGTCCTCTTCTCTACAACTGTGATGAGGACAGGGGCCTCTTCTCCACAACCCTGATGAGGTCTCCCCACAACCCTGATGAGGACAAGGTCCTCCTCCCCACAACCTTGATGAGGATAAGGTCATCTCATCCACAACCGTGATGACGACAGGGGCCTCTTCTCCACAACCCTGATGAGGACAAGGGCCTTCTCCCCACAACTCTGATGAGGACAAGGTCCTCCTCCCCACAACCCTGATGAGGACAAGGTCCTCTTCTCTACAACTGTGATGAGGACAGGGGCCTCTTCTCCACAACCCTGATGAGGTCTCCCCACAACCCTGATGAGGACAAGGTCCTCCTCCCCACAACCTTGATAAGGACAAGGTCATCTTCTCCACAACCGTGATGAGGACAGGGGCCTCTTCTCCACAACCCTGGTGAGGACAAGGGCCTCCTCCCCACTACCCTGATGAGGACAAGAGCCTCTTCCCCACAACCCTGATAAGGACAAGGTCCTCCTCCCCACAACCCTGATGAGGCCAAGGTCCTCTTCTCTACAACTGTGATGAGGACAGGGGCCTCTTCTCCACAACCCTGATGAGGTCTCCTCACAACCCTGATGAGGACAAAGGCATCCTCCCCTCAAACCTGATGAGGACAATGTCCTCTTCTATACAACCATGATGAGGACAGGGGCCTCTTCCCCACAACATTGATGAGGACAGGGGCCTCTACTCTATAACCCCGATGAGGACAAGGTCCTCTCCTTCTCCTCCCTAATTATTATAAATATTATAAAGGTTCTTTGGTCTTAAATTTCCCAGCTTTTTACTTTTTTTCCCTCCGAAGCAACTCCAATTCCCCTCCCCTTGGCAACATTCATCTACACCAACAGTCGCTGAAAGCTATGAAAGCCTATTTATACCCGCCGCGTGACCGGCGTCCTGCAGAGGACGCGGCCACCTGCTCGGAGGGTCGTTTCGGCTCCTCATTGTCTTGTAAGTAAAATTAATGGATTCGCCGAGCTCATTTTCATCTTCATTTGTTTACAGACTAATAAATATATTTTGTTTTTATGAAGGGCTCATAGCGTGCTAATTACATCGCATATGGCGCGACAGGTCTACGAAACGTGCGTCTGCATTTTATTACCGCAATGAGGCTTTTTATCAGGGCTAATTTGCCTGATTAGAAATTACGTTGCGCCGCCACTAAAAACCCAGAACGTCGCCTTTTCAGAGAGGAAAGGGAAAAGAAAAAAAAAAAGAAGAAGGATAAAAAATAAAAAATCCCGCTCAGTAAATAAACCGCGAGACCCAATTACAAGCGCGTTTGCAACCCGTTAAGTGTTATAGCAGGAAATTATACAAACACGACTTGAAATTTCAACAACTTCCACAATCTAATTAAACACGGCTCTTTAGCAGGCATGATAATTGTAGGTAATCTTTTCAATGAATACATTATTTCGCTTTTGACTAAAATGTTCACTTGCGGATAAGCGCGGCGGTACAGAGGCTGGCGGAGGCCCTCCGGGGGAAAAGTGACGGCGGATTAGGAGCGGGAATGATGGAAATCTGAAGTGCGTGTTTACTGTAGATCACTCGGAATTATTCCTTTTTAGATTCCGGTATTTACAGCAACCAAAAAGAAAGCAAATAAACAAGAGTTTAGCAAGTTTTAAAATTGACTTCGTCACCTGGGGGGAAAAAAAACGAGATCGGAGAATCGGAGAACGCGACCAAAACAATCTTCTCACAAGAATCTGGTGACGTGGAACCGGCAGTGAAAAATTGGAGGTCTCAGCGTCTCTGGTTTAGATCTCCGATGACTAGGAGGCCTGAAGAAACTCGTGTGAAGGCGGGAGATCCGCATGGGACTCTGTGAGTGGACTCTTCATGGACAATACATAGCAGGGCTATCGAATGAAAGTTCGTGGAGGTCCGGTCAGTAATGTTTTCTTCCAGTAAAATAAAAGTCCTAATCTCATGTTTGTGCTATGACTCCGATCCTTCACATCCCACCCCCCCCCCTTTACATTACAGAGCCCCTTCACATCACAGTGCCCCCTTTACATCATGGTATCCCAATACATCAGTATCCTTATTACCCATTCACATCCCCCCTTTACATCAATGTCCTCAGTGTCCCCTGCATATCACCCCCTCCCCTCACCTTACATCATAGCCCCTCCTTGGGGCAGTCCTACAACCAATTACCCACTTGTTAATGTAAAAAGTTGGGCAGCTCCCACCCTCCGTCCGGACCCCCTTCTCATCACACCCCCCCCCTTAACATCAGTGTCCTCAGTGCCCCCTGCATATCACCATCTCCCCCACCATACATCACAGCCCCTCCTTGGGGCAGTCCTACAACCAATCACTAACTTGCAAACTTAAAAAGTTGGGCAGCTCCCGCCCTCCGTCCGGTCCCCCCTTTACATCACAGTCCCCTCCTATATATCACAGCCCCCCCTTTACATTACAGACCCCATTTACATCAGTGTCCTCAGTTCCCCCTGCACATCACATCCCCCCCCTTACATCACAGCCCCTCCTTGGGGCAGTCCTACAACCAATCAACCATTTGTTAACTTAAAAAGTAGGGCAGCTCCCACCTTCCGCCGGACCCCCTTCCCATCACAGCCCCCATTACATTATAATCCCTTCCTATACATCACAGCCCCCCCTTCACATAACAGACCCCCTATACATCTGTCCTCAGTGCCCCCTGCATATCACACCCCCTTTACATCACAGTCCCTCCTTGTATCAGTGTCCTCAGTGACCCCTGCATATCACCACCTCCCCCACAATACATCACAGCCCCTCCTTGGGGCAGTCCTACAACCAATCACCAATTTGTAAACGTAAAAACTTGGGCAGCTCCTGCCCTCCGTCGAGTCCCCCTTCCTATCACGTTCCCCCCTTTACATCACAGTCCCCTCCTATATATCACAGCCCCCCTTTACATTACAGACCCCCTTTACATCCGTGTCCTCAGTTCCCCCTGCACATCACATCCCCCTCTTACCTCAAAGCCCCCACCTTTACATCACAGCCCCTCCTTGGGGCAGTCCTACAACCAATCACCCACTTGTTAATTTAAAAAGTAGGGCAGCTCCCACCCTCCGCCGGACCCCCTTCCCATCACAGCCCCCATTACATTATAATCCCTTCCTATACATCACAGCCCCCCCTTCACATAACAGACCCCCTATACATCTGTCCTCAGTGCCCCCTGCATATCACCCCCCCCTTACATCACAGCCCCTCCTTGGGGCAGTCCTACAACCAATCACTCACTTGTTAACTTAAAATGTTGGGCAGATCCCACGCTCCGTCTGGGTCCCCTTCCCATCATAGTCCCTTGCTATACATCACAGCCCCCCCGTTACATCACAGACCCCCCCCCCCTTTACATTCCAGACCCTCTTCACATTACAGCCCCCCTTACATAGCAGCCCCCCCTTTACAGCACATTGCTTAGTCCCTCTTTCACATTACAAACCCCCTTCACATCTTACATCAAAGCCCCTCTTTGGGGCAGTCCTACAACCAATCACTGACTCATTAACCTTCTATCACAGCCACCCATTTACATCATAGTCCCCTCCTATACATCACAGCCCCCCTTCACATCAGTGTCCTCAGTGCCCCCTTTCTTTCACATTCCCCCCCCCCCCCCCCCTTACACCACAGCCCCTCCTTGGTTCTGTCCTACCGATTTAAAATGCTGATTTAACTACTTGCCGACCAGCCGCCATCGTTATATGGTGGCAGGTTGGCTCCGCTTCCCGAATTATCGTCGCTGTACGGTGGACGCTTTAAGGGCTATGTCCGCCGCCCACCCGCGATCGCTCCACGGGGAGCCAGAACGCGAACCTGTCAATGTAAACAGGCAGATCACCGTTCTGACAGGGAAGTAGAGAGAGGTCTGCTTTCCTGGTGATCAGGAACAACGATATTGGATATTTATTATAGCAAAATATTCCTTTTTTTAATCAAAATTGTCGCTCTATTTTTGTTTATAGCGCAAAAAATAAAAACCGCAGAGGTGATCAAATACCACCAAAAGAAATCTCTATTTGTGGGAAAAAAAGGACGCCGATTTTGTTTGGAAAACACGTCGCACGACCGCGCAATTGTCAGTTAAAGCGACGCAGTGCCGAATCGCAAAAAGTGTCCCGTTCAATTGGCAGCCAAATGGATCCGGGGCTGAAGTGGTTAAGCGGCAAAATCCTTTCCGGTCCACTTGTAAACTAAGGCCCAGATTCTCGTATCTGGGCGTAAAACTGTGCGGGCGTAACGTATCTGGTTTACGTTACGCCGCCGCAAGTTTTACAGGCAAAGAACTTGCCTGTAAAGTTGCGGCGGCGTAGCATAAATCACCCGGCGCAAGCCCGCCTAATTCAAATTAGCCGGGTAGGGGGCGTGGAGCATTTAAATTAGGCGCGTTCCCGCGCCGAACGTACTGCGCATGCGCCGTCCTGAAAAAATCCCAGGGTGCATTGCTCCAAATGACGTCGCAAGGACGTCATTGGTTTCGACGTGAACGTAAATGGCGTCCAGCCCCATTCACTGACGACTTACGCAAACAACGTACATTTTTAAATTTCGACGCGGGAACGACGGCCATACTTAAGATTGGTTGCCCCTCATATAGCAGGGGCAACTTTACGCATCGCAAATCTAATGTAAACATCGTAACTTCACTGCGTCGACCGCGCGTACGTTCGGGAATTCGCGTATTTTGCTAATTTGCATACTCGACGGGGAAAACGACGGAGGCGACACCTAGCGCCGGAAAAAAAAATTGCATTTAAGATCCGACAGCGTAAGAGCCTTACGCCTGTCGGATCTAATGGTCATCTATGCGTAACTGATTCTAAGAATCAGGCGCATAGATACGACGGCCCAGATTAGGACTTACGACGGCGTACATGGCGCTGCGCCGTCGTAAGCCCTTTGAGAATCTGGGCCTTAAAGTTCTAGAAGAGGCCCCCGGTCGGCAAGCGGTTAAACATGTTGGGACGCCGTAGATCTGCACTCTGACAAAAAAAAGTGAAAAAAATAAAAATAGTGAAAATCGATAGCGCGCTTGTTCCGCCGTCACTCTTCGAAGTTGTTTTGGTGCGGCAGCCACAAAGGCAGACTGTGACTATTACAAATGCGAATAAAGTTTGATGATATTGACCGGCGCTCCCCTTTAATATACGGGATCGTTGGAGATTGAAGATTTTCGGGGGACGCGTTCTTCTTTCTGATGCAGAAAACTCGGCGAGCTGTTTGTTGTTTTTTTTTATGCGCGGCATAAATAATAAAATCTCGCGGCCGGCTCGTCCCTCCGATAATTAGGCCTCTCGCGCCCGGCGCAGCTTTTCCGGCTCCAAACTAATTAAGTTTACAGGAAATATTGGATTAACTTTGCCAACTTGGTCTTAATTAATACATTTATCTTGGACTCTTCTGCGGCATGAAGTCTCCCCCCCTCCAATCTCTTCATATATCGCCGCTATCACTAAATTAAATCGCGCTCCGTTCTCTGCCTGGAAGGATCCGCCCCCGTTTTCCGTATGCTAAACATTCTCATTATTTAATCTTCTCTCCGCAAACTTCCTGCCGCCAAGAAAAAATGTCCGACTTAAAGGGCCAGTCCACCAAAAAGTGGGATTGCGGGAAGGAGTGAAGTCCGGTAAATTAGGAGGGGGGGGGGGCGCGATCTTCCCGGGCTCTCCTATGCTCTGATTGGTTCCAGATCCAGTCCAGTTAATTCCATCAATGATCAGAAACATTGTAACAAGCTTGCTACATTGTTTCCTTTAAATCAGAGAAACAAGTCACACTGTCAGGATTTCCCCATGGTGGGAGCTGAATGAAGACCAGGGATGGAGGGAGGGAGCTGAATGAAGACCAGGGGATGGAGGGAGGGAGCTGAATGAAGACCAGGGGATGGAGGGAGGGGACTGAATGAAGACCAGGGGATGGAGGGAGGGGAAGGAATGATGACCAGGGGATGGAGGGAGGGGGCTGAATGAAGACCAAAGATGGAGGGAGGGGGCTGAATGAAGACCAGGGGATGGAGGGAGGGGGCTGAATGAAGACCAGGGGATGGAGGGAGGGAGCTGAATGAAGACCAGGGGATGGAGGGAGGGGGCTGAATGAAGACCAGGGGATGGAGGGAGGGAGCTGAATGAAGACCAGGGGATGGAGGGAGGGGGCTGAATGAAGACCAGAGATGGAGGGAGGGAGCTGAATGAAGACCAGGGGATGGGGGGAGGGGGCTGAATGAAGACCAGGGGATGGAGGGAGGGGGCTGAATGAAGACCAGGGGATGGAGGGAGGGGGTTGAATGAAGACCAGGGGATGGAGGGAGATGAATAAAGACCAAAGATGGAGGGAGGGGACTGAATGAAGACCAGAGATGGAGGGAGGGAGCTGAATGAAGACCAGGGGATGGAGGGAGGGGGCTGACTGAAGACCAGGGGATGGAGGGAGGGGGCTGAATGAAGACCAGGGGATTCAGGGAGATGAATGAAGACCAAAGATGGAGGGAGGGAGCTGAATGAAGACCAGGGATGGAGGGAGGGGGCTGAATAAAGACCAGGGGATGGAGGGAGGGGGCTGAATGAAGACCAGGGGATGGAGGGAGGGGGCTGAATGAAGACCAGGGGATGGAGGGAGGGGACTGAATGAAGACCAGGGGATGGAGGGAGGGGCTGAATGAAGACCAGGGGATGGAGGGAGGGGGCTGAATAAAGACCAGGGGATGGAGGGAGGGGGCTGAATGAAGACCAGGGGATGGAGGGAGGGGACTGAATGAAGACCAGGGGATGGAGGGAGGGGGCTGAATGAAGACCAGGGGATGGAGGGAGGGGACTGAATGAAGACCAGGGGATGGAGGGAGGGGGCTGAATGAAGACCAAAGATGGAGGGAGGAAGCTGAATGAAGACCAGGGATGGAGGGAGGGAGCTGAATGAAGACCAGGGGATGGAGGAAGGGGGCTGAATGAAGACCAGAGGATGGAGGGAGGGGACTGAATGAAGACCAGGGGATGGAGGGAGGGAGCTGAATGAAGACCAGGGGATGGAGGGAGGGGAATGAATGAAGACCAGGAGATGGAGGGAGGGGATTGAATGAAGACCAGGTGATGGAGGGAGGGGACTGAATTAAGACCAGGGGATGGAGGCGCATGCGCCGTTCGTGAAAGAATCCCAGTGTGCATGCTCGAAATTCCGCCGCAAATCGTCATTGCTTTCGCCGTGGACGTAATTTACACAAAGCCCTATTCGCGAACGACTTACGCAAACGACGTACAATTTTCAAAATTTGACGCGGGAACGACGTCCATACTTAACATTGCATACGCCTCATAATAGCAGAAGCAACCTTACGCCGAAAAAGCCTAACGTAAATGACGTAAAAAAAATAGCGCCGGGTGTACGTACGTTTCGGAATCGGCGTATCTAGTCATTTGCATATTCTACGCCGAAAACTACGGAAGCGCCACCTAGCGGCCAGCGTAAATATGCACCCTAAGATACGACGGCGTAGGAGACTTACGCCGCTCGTATCTTAGCCTAATTTAAGCGTATCTGGTTTCCAGAATACGCTTACATTTTTCGATGGCGTAGATTCAGAGTTACGACGGCGTATCAGTAGATACGCCGGCGTAACTCTCTCTGAATCTAGCCCCTTGTATTAAATGCAGAGGACACCAGTCTGAAGTTTCCAGTCCTGGCCGTACTATGACATCACTGCGGCCTCCCGATAGCCGAGCCGTCACCATGGCTGAGTCCGGGGGGGTGAGGACAGAATTTGGCGCTGTCCCGGCATCATCCGAGGAATTGGCCACCATTAGGTGTGACACATTACTCATTATTACTTTTATTAGTGAGGAGGTGTCAGACTTCTCCCCCCAGCCGTCCGGTGTTTGGAAATGTCGCCTCTTCTTCCCGTAACTCTGCGAACACAACGCAACCCAAACCTTCTTTTATTCCAATTCATTTCAGTTTAATGACTGGAGGAGGAGCCAAAACGGCTTCTGGACTGCGAGTCATTTCTCCTCCGAAAATAGAGATGATTATTCATAGAATAGTCCCTATGTATGGACTCTGCACAGTACTACTTCCCTTGTCCTGTATGTCGGGTGTAATTCTCGGTATCTCTTCTTATTCTCTATGTATGGACTCTGCACAGTACTACTTCTCCTGTCCTGTATGTCGGGTGTAATTCTCGGTATCTCCTCTTATTCTGTATGTATGGACTCTGCACAGTACTACTTCTCCTGTCCTGTATGTCGGGTGTAATTCTCGGTATCTCCTCTTATTCTGTATGTATGGACTCTGCACAGTACTACTTCTCCTGTCCTGTATGTCGGGTGTAATTCTCGGTATCTCTTCTTATTCTGTATGTATGGACTCTGCACAGTACTACTTCTCCTGTCCTGTATGTCGGGTGTAATTCTCGGTATCTCTTCTTATTCTGTATGTACGGACTCTGCACAGTACTACTTCTCCTGTCCTGTATGTCGGGTGTAATTCTCAGTATCTCCTCTTATTCTGTATGTATGGACTCTGCACAGTACCACTTCTCTTGTCCTGTATGTCGGGTGTAATTCTCGTTATATCTTCTTATTCTGTATGTACGGACTCTGCACAGTACTACTTCTCCTGTCCTGTATGTCGGGTGTAATTCTCAGTATCTCTTCTTATTCTGTATGTATGGACTCTGCACAGTACCACTTCTCCTGTCCTGTATGTCGGGTGTAATTCTCAGTATCTCCTCTTATTCTGTATGTATGGACTCTGCACAGTACTACTTCTCCTGTCCTGTATGTCGGGTGTAATTCTCGGTATCTCTTCTTATTCTGTATGTATGGACTCTGCACAGTACTACTTCTCCTGTCCTGTATGTTGGGTGTAATTCTCGGTATCTCTTCTTATTCTGTATGTATGGACTCTGCACAGTACTACTTCTCCTGTCCTGTATGTCGGGTGTAATTCTCGGTATCTCTTCTTATTCTGTATGTATGGACTCTGCACAGTACTACTTCTCCTGTCCTGTATGTCGGGTGTAATTCTTGGTATCTCTTCTTATTCTGTATGTATGGACACTGCACAGTACTACTTCTCCTGTCCTGTATGTCGGGTGTAATTCTCGGTATCTCCTCTTATTCTGTATGTATGGACTCTGCTCAGTACCACTTCTCCTGTCCTGTATGTCGGGTGTAATTCTCGGTATCTCTTCTTATTCTGTATGTATGGACTCTGCACAGTACTACTTCTCCTGTCCTGTATGTCGGGTGTAATTCTTGGTATCTGTTCTTATTCTGTATGTATGGACTCTGCACAGTACTACTTCTCTTGTCCTGTATGTCGGGTGTAATTCTCGGTATCTCTTATTCTGTATGTATGGACTCTGCACAGTACTACTTCTCCTGTCCTGTATGTCGGGTGTAATTCTCGGTATCTCCTCTTATTCTGTATGTAAGGACTCTGCACAGTACTACTTCTCCTGTCCTGTATGTCGGGTGTAATTCTCGGTATCTCCCCTTATTCTGTATGTATGGACTCTGCACAGTACTACTTCTCCTGTCCTGTATGTCGGGTGTAATTCTCGGTATCTCTTCTTATTCTGTATGTATGGACTCTGCACAGTACTACTTCTCCTGTCCTGTATGTCGGGTGTAATTCTCAGTATCTCTTCTTATTCTGTATGTATGGACTCTGCACAGTACTACTTCTCCTGTCCTGTATGTCGGGTGTAATTCTTGGTATCTCTTCTTATTCTGTATGTATGGACACTGCAGTGGGGGCATAGTGGCTACAATTGGGGGCACAGTGGCGACATTTGGGGGCACAGTGGTGAAAATTGGGGGCACAGTGGCAACAATTGGGGGCACAATGTGTCTGTGTTTGATGGCATAGTGGTGACAATTGATGGCACAGTAGGTGCGTTTGATGGTATGGCACAGTGGCTGCGTTTTGATGGCACAGTGGTTGGGTTTTGATGGCACAGTGACTGCATTTGATGGCACAGTGGTTGGGTTTTGATGGCACAGTGGTTGGGTTTTGATGGCACAGTGACTGCATTTGATGGCACAGTGGTTGGGTTTTGATGGCACAGTGACTGCATTTGATGGCACAGTGGTGACAATTGATAGGTACAGTGAGGCTGCAATTGTTTTATTTTTTATTATTTTCGTTTGCGCCCCCCCAAAAATTTTGAGCACCAGCCGCCACTGATGTTGGGTGTAATTCTCGGTATATCTTCTTATTCTGTATGTATGGACTCTGCACAGTACCACTTCTCTTGTCCTCAGCCCCGGGTGTCATGTTCGGCCTCCCCTCTCGGCTGACCTCCTGGATTCCGGCAGAATTACGGGATGACGTCGGAGTCACTTTTATGGCCTCTCGGGGAAAAAAGAAATGCAATTTCCAGCAGATCCCATTTATCTTGCGGCCGAGCGCCTCAAACAACTCTGTTTAATTTTGTCCGCGGATTGGAAAAAGTTAATTTCAAGCCTTGTTTCTCTGGCTCGCAGCAACAACCTGTTCAGATGGAGTGTCACTAGTCAGCCGCACCGCGTCGGGCTAACAAAAAAAAAAAAATAGCTTTAGCGTTGCAGAGGGCCGCACGACAATTATGTCAGCTGACGCTTAATCATAGTGCTTGATCGCTCATTTTCTCAATGTCAACGCCGGGCGATCCGGAGGAGGAAAAAAAAAAAAATAATAATTCTTTCATTTGATAAGCTGAAGACGGGCGCACTGAGAGGGAAACCTCTTTCGCGAGGAGGCGGCGGCGGCCGTCTGCGAGTTTTTATCTCATTTATTTCCTGTGCGTCCTCCACCCCAGGAACAGATTAATCCTAGGAGGCGACTGCGCTTTTCACTCACGGCCGCGGGTCACGCTTGTCATTTGGACCGACCTTTTTGAGTTAGGGGAAGCCGGAGGGAGCCCCCGTGGGGGGGGGGGACCTTGTAAGGACGCGGAGATTCACTTTGCCGCGTACCCGCCACAAAAAAAAAAACCCGGCGATGCAACCTAGCACGCCGCTGAGCCGCGCAGACAAGAGAAATCGCTTTCTTCCCCCAATATTTAACCTTCAGTTCGGCTTGAAAGCTCGTTGATGGGATGTAATGGCGACGTTTTACAGCTTCTCCATTTCCACTTCCATTTAACAGAAGGGCCATAAAAATACATCAGACCCTTTAAATGTGTTTTCCGCCTTTTTACGGCGTGAACTGGAGAGCGACAAGAGAATCGACACCGCGCAATATCACCAGGAGTCTAAAGCCTCGTGCACGCGATCGGACAACCACGGTCCGACGGACGTGTTTTATCGCACAATCTGACCGTCTGTATCCATTAGGGTTAGGGGTTAGGGTTTTCCCTTGAAGAATAAGGTTAGAGTTAGGGTTAGAGTTAGGGTTAGAGTTAGGGGTTAGAGTTAGGGATAGAGTTAGGGTTAGAGTTAGGGTTAGAGTTAGGGATAGAGTTAGGGATAGAGTTAGGGATAGAGTTAGGGTTAGGGATAGAGTTAGGGATAGAGTTAGGGTTAGAGTTAGGGATAGAGTTAGGGATAGAGTTAGGGTTAGAGTTAGGGGTTAGAGTTAGGGTTAGAGTTAGGGTTAGAGTTAGGGTTAGAGTTAGGGATAGAGTTAGGGATAGAGTTAGGGATAGAGTTAGGGTTAGAGTTAGGGATAGAGTTAGGGATAGAGTTAGAGTTAGGGATAGAGTTAGGGTTAGAGTTAGGGTTAGAGTTAGGGTTAGAGTTAGGGTTTAGGGTTAGAGTTAAGGTTAGAGTTAGGGTTAGGGTTAGAGTTAGGGTTAGAGTTAGGGGTTAGAGTAAGGGTTAGAGTTAGGGTTAGAGTTAGGGGTTAGAGTTAGGGTTAGAGTTAGGGATAGAGTTAGGGTTAGAGTTAGGGATAGAGTTAGGGTTAGAGTTAGGGTTAGAGTTAGGGATAGAGTTAGGGTTAGAGTTAGGGTTAGAGTTAGGGTTAGAGTTAGGGTTAGAGTTAGGGGTTAGAGTTAGGGTTAGAGTTAGGGTTAGAGTTAGGGGTTAGAGTTAGGGTTAGAGTTAGGGTTAGAGTTAGGGTTAGGGTTAGAGTTAGGGTTAGAGTTAGAGTTAGGGTTAGAGTTAGGGTTAGAGTTAGGGTTAGAGTTAGAGTTAGGGTTAGAGTTAGGGTTAGAGTTAGGGGTTAGAGTTAGGGTTAGAGTTAGGGGTAAGGTTAGGGTTAGGGTTAGGGTTAGAGTTAGGGTTAGAGTTAGGGATAGAGTTAGGGTTAGAGTTAGGGTTAGAGTTAGGGTCAGAGTTAGGGTTAGAGTTAGGGTTTAGAGTTAGGGTTAGAGTTAGGGTTAGAGTTAGAGTTAGGGTTAGAGTTAGGGTTAGAGTTAGGGTTAGAGTTAGGGGTTAGAGTTAGGGTTAGAGTTAGGGTTAGAGTTAGGGGTTAGAGTTAGGGTTAGAGTTAGGGTTAGAGTTAGGGTTAGAGTTAGGGTTAGGGTTAGAGTTAGGGTTAGAGTTAGGGTTAGAGTTAGGGGTTAGAGTTAGAGTTAGGGTTAGAGTTAGGGTTAGGGTTAGAGTTAGGGTTAGAGTTAGGGTTAGAGTTAGAGTTAGAGTTAGGGTTAGGGTTAGAGTTAGGGTTAGAGTTAGGGATAGAGTTAGGGTTAGGGTTAGGGTTAGGGTTAGAGTTAGGGTTAGAGTTAGGGATAGAGTTAGGGTTAGGGTTAGAGTTAGGGTTAGAGTTAGAGTTAGGGTTAGAGTTAGGGTTAGCATTAGGGTTAGAGTTAGGGTTAGAGTTAGGGGTTAGAGTTAGGGGTTAGAGTTAGGGTTAGAGTTAGGGTTAGAGTTAGGCTTAGAGTTAGGGATAGAGTTAGGGATAGAGTTAGGGATAGAGTTAGGGTTAGAGTTAGGGTTAGAGTTAGGGGTTAGAGTTAGAGTTAGGGGTTAGAATTAGGGTTAGAGTTAGAGTTAGGGTTAGAGTTAGGGGTTAGAGTTAGGGTTAGAGTTAGGGGTTAGGGTTAGAGTTAGGGGTTAGGGTTAGAGTTAGAGTTAGGGTTAGAGTTAGGGTTAGAGTTAGGGTTAGAGTTAGGGGTTAGAGTTAGGGTTAGAGTTAGGGTTAGAGTTAGGGGTTAGAGTTAGGGTTAGAGTTAGGGTTAGAGTTAGGGTTAGAGTTAGGGTTAGAGTTAGGGTTAGGGTTAGAGTTAGGGTTAGAGTTAGGGGTTAGAGTTAGAGTTAGGGTTAGAGTTAGGGTTAGGGTTAGAGTTAGGGTTAGAGTTAGGGTTAGAGTTAGAGTTAGAGTTAGGGTTAGGGTTAGAGTTAGGGTTAGAGTTAGGGATAGAGTTAGGGTTAGGGTTAGGGTTAGGGTTAGAGTTAGGGTTAGAGTTAGGGATAGAGTTAGGGTTAGGGTTAGAGTTAGGGTTAGAGTTAGAGTTAGGGTTAGAGTTAGGGTTAGCATTAGGGTTAGAGTTAGGGTTAGAGTTAGGGGTTAGAGTTAGGGGTTAGAGTTAGGGTTAGAGTTAGGGATAGAGTTAGGGATAGAGTTAGGGTTAGAGTTAGGGTTAGAGTTAGGGGTTAGAGTTAGAGTTAGGGGTTAGAATTAGGGTTAGAGTTAGAGTTAGGGTTAGAGTTAGGGGTTAGAGTTAGGGTTAGAGTTAGGGGTTAGGGTTAGAGTTAGAGTTAGGGTTAGAGTAAGGCTGCATTCACATCTAGACGGACGAAATCGCGGCGTTTTGTCGCCGCAAATCGCGGTAAAAATAGCGGCGTTTTGTACCGCGATTTGCGGCGACAAAACGCGGGTATTGTCCGCCTAGATGTGTCCCAAGATGACCCCCTCTATGGAGATGATTGCCATCTCCTAGCCGAACGCTCGAAGACGCCTGAAAAAAAGGTCCGGGACCTTTTTTCACGCCGCAGGCGACAGGCGTCCGGCGTTCGGCGTGGAGATGTGAACCATCTCCATAGAGGGACATGTATTTCCAGCCCTCTGGCGGCAGAGGCGTAGCGCTACAGGCGTAAAAACGCCTAGATGTGAATGGGGTCTTAGAGTTAGAGTTAGAGTTAGGGTTAGAGTTATTGTTAGAGTTAGGGATAGAATTAGGGTTAGGGTTTTCCTTTGAAGAATAAGACTAGGACTCAGGATTTGGAACAGGGACCTCCCCCAGAGCCGTCCTAAGTTTAAGTGTATTCTCAAACAGAGATACACTTAAACCTAGCTAAGATACGATGGCTTGCGCCGTCCTATTTTAGGGTGCAATATTTAGGCTGGCCGCTAGGTGGCGCTTCCATTGCGTTCGGCGTAGAATATGTAAATCACTAGATACGCCTATTCACAAATGTACGTCCGCCCGTCGCAGTAAAGATACGCCGTTTACGTAAGGCATTTTCAGGCCTAAAGTTATTCCATCAAATAGCTGGACTAGTCAATGTTAAGTATGGCCGTCGTTCCCGCGTCGAAATTTGAAAATGTTACGCCGTTTGCGTAAATCATCCGTGAATAGGGCAGGACGTAATTTACGTTCACGTCGAAACCAATACGTCCTTGCGGCGTACTTTGCCGCAATGCACACTGGGATATGTACACGGACGGCGCATGCGCCGTTCGTAAAAAAACGTCAATCGCGTCAGGTCACCCCCCCATTAACATAAAACACGCCCCCTCAGTCTAATTTGAATTAGGCGCGATTACGCCGCCGCATTTGCGCTACGCCGCCGTAACTTAGCAGGCAAGTACTTTGTGAATACAGTACTTGCCTAGCTAACTTACGGCGGCGTAGTGTAAATACGATAGGCTACGCCGCCGCAAAGATGCGGCGGGCTACTTGAATCCACCTATAAGACCATACTTGGGACCATAAGAGCCCACCCTGGACTATAAGGACACACTCTGGACTATAAGGCTCCATTCACACCTTGGCGACAAAACGCCCGACGCCCGACGCTCGATACGCTGGAGGGGCGAATTTCCATTGCTGTCTATGAGATGGTTCACATCTCACGCCGAACGCCGAAACGCCGTACGCCTGCCGCCTGAAAACAAGTCCCGGACCCTTTTTTTCAGGCGGCATTGCCGTTCGGCCATAGACAGCAATGGAAATTATTTGTTAAAAAAAAAAAAAAAGTTAAACGAATCGCGGCAAAATACGCCGCGTACGCGGCGTTACTTGTTGCCTAGGTTTGAATGCAGGCTAAGGACACACTCTGGACCCTAAGAACACACCCTGGACCATAAGACCCCTTGGACCCTAAGAACATACCTTGGATCATAAGACACCTTGGACCCTAAGAACACACCCTGGACCATAAGACCCCTTGGACCCTAAGAACACACCCTGGACCATAAGACCCCTTGGACCCTAAGAACACACCCTGGACCATAAGACACCTTGGACCCTAAGAACACACCCTGGACCATAAGACCCCTTGGACCCTAAGAACACACCCTGGACCATAAGACCCCTTGGACCCTAAGAACACACCCTGGACCATTGGATGACACCATGGACAGCAAGACTATAAGATGACACCCTGGACCATAAGAACGCCCCGTGGACTGTGAGGCTTCACCGTGGCCCATAAGACCCCCTCCCCCATTATGAACTGAAGGCCCACCATCTATTTCCTGTGACTTCTTCAGGGAGAAGTAAATCACGTTACCAATAATCAAAGCGTCGCCGGTAATGAAATGATTATCCTGAATATCAATGTTATCTTTATGTTACGTCTATTTTCACAGCGTCGCCATGAAATGGAAACATTTTTATAAATCGTGGCGTTTATTTAATTTCCGTTTGCCGCGCACAACTCGTCAAGGGGGGGGTTAGTTAAAGCGAAGGCGATCTTCGGCTGCCGCTAAGCGGCGGGGAGAAATCAGAAGCGTAATTAAATGCGTCTCCCATTCCGGGGCTCGGCTCGTTTCGAGATCAAGTGCTTCTTTGTAGCAATTTCCCTTCTTTAATTACAATTTCCTGTCGGCTTTGACATTTGCGGCGCAATCTTGGGGGACGAGTCGGCGATTCATTATCTGGGCCGGATCAGGATATCACTCGGCTGAAATGAGTTTATAAAATAAAGATCGCGCCGGTGACCCTTTCATAGCGAGCCGGACCGTCATTTCCCAGCGAGGAGACAAGCGAACGCGCGTGTAATATTCGGAGGCTTCGAGCCAAGGCGAGCCGGAGCTCTAGAGGTGGAGACGGCGGCCGGCCTTAAAGGGTCACTTCACCCCAAACTCATATATTGGGGGCTAGTAAAATAAATTGTGATTCATCCATCAAATAATTCATGTTCTTGGGGTCATTTTCTCTTCTGGTTTAATGTTCTTGGGCTATCGTGGCTAGGATATAGTTTTAGGCTATTATCTCTCCTGGTCGAATGTTCTTGGGCTATAATTTTTGGCTATTTTGATCAAATGTTGTTAATATATTGTTTTAGGCTATTTTCTCTCCTGGTTGAATGTTCTTGGGCTATTATTTTAGGCTGTTTTGATCAAATGCTGTTAAGACATTGTTTTAGTAAATTTTCTCTCCTGGTTGAATGTTCTTGGGATACTGTTTTAGGCTATTTTGGTTGAATGTTGTTACGATATCATTTTAGTCAGTTTCCTCTTCTGGTTGACTGTTCTTGGGCTTTTGTTTTAGGGGCTATTTTGTTTGAATGTCGTTTAGCTATTGTTTTAGTAAATTTTCCCTCCTGGTTAAATGTTCCTGAGCTACCGTTTTAAGCAGTTTGATCAACTTTTGTTAAGATATTGTTTTAGGCATTTTTCTCTTCTGGTTGAATGCTTTTGGGCTATTGTTATCAAATGTTTTTTAGGAAATAGTTTTAGTCAATATTCTCTCCTGGTTGAATGTTCTTGGGCTTCTGCTTCAGGCAATTTTGATCAAATTTTGTTAAGATATTGTTTTAGGCAATTTTCTCTTCTGGTTGAATGCTTTTGGGCTATTGTTATCAAATGTTGTTAAGAAATTGTTTTAGGCTATTTTCTCTCCTGGTTTAATGGTCTTGAGTTATTGCTCTAGGCTGTTAATAGATAATAATAGATAAAATAAATAATAAAAAATAAACTAAATAATAATAAGTAAAATAAATAATAAGAAATAACATAAATAATAATAAATGAAATAAATAAAACTAAATATTAAAAATAAAATAAATAATATTAAATGAAATAAATAATAATAATAATAATAATAATAATAATAATAATAATAATAATAATAATAATAATAATAATAATACATAAAATAAAGAATAATAGATAAAATAAATAATACAAAATAAAATAAATAATAATAAATAAAATAAATAATAAATCCTCACGAGTGAGGAGAGTTGATATTTACGTAACAAATTTCTGGTGAACTTGCTCTCATCGTTGTGTTAGTGTGCAAATTTTCCCGTAGCTCCGCCCCCTCCCAGAGCCCAACGCCCACGTCATGTATTATTATAATTGGATACAATCCAGACTAATTTGTTTACTTCATGAGACCTATAAAATTTTTTACTTTGAAGGGTAAAAAGAATGATTGGGGGTTTTAATGAATCTTCAGGCCTAAAAATGTGCATTTTAACATGTGTGAAAATAAATAATAATAAATAAAATAAATAATAATAGATAAAATAAATATTAATAAATAAAATAAATAATAATAGATGAAATAAATAATAAAAAATAAAATAAATAACAATAAATGAAATAAATAAAATACATAATAATAAATAAAATAAATCATAATAGATAAAATAAATAATAAAAAAAGAAACTAAATAATATTAAATGAAATACATAAAATACATATTAATACATAAAATAAACAATAATCGATAAAATAAATAATACAAAATAAACTAAATAATAATAAGTAAAATAAATAATGAAAAATAACATAAATAATAATAAATGAAATAAATAAACTAAATAATAAAAAATAAATAAATAAATAAATATTAAAAATAAAATAAATAATATTAAATGAAATAAATAATAATAATAAATAAATAAAATAAATAATAATAGATAAAATAAATAATAAAAAATAAAATTGCGTTTACTTCATGAGACCTATAAAAAAAATAAATGCAACTACCGCCATTTTTTACTTTGAAGGATAAAAAGAATGTTTGGGGGTTTTAACGAATCTTCAGGCCTAAAAATTTGCGTTTTAACATGTGTGAAAATAAATAATAATAGATAAAATAAATATTAAATAAATAAAATAAATAATAAAAGATAAAATAAATATTAATAAAGAAAATAAATAACAAAACATAAAATAAATAATAATAATAAATAAATTAAATAAATAATAATAGATAAAATAAATAATAAAAAATAAAATAAAAAATAATAAAGTAAACAATAAAAAATGTATACATAATAATAAATGAAATAAATAATAAAAATAAAATAAATAATAATAAATAAAATAAATATTAAAAAATAAAATAAATAGTAATAAATAAAATAAATAATAAAACATAACATAAATAAAAATAAATTAAATAAATAACTAAATATTAAAAAATAAAATAAATAATAAATCCTAACAAGTGAGGAGAGTTGATCTTTACGTATCAAATTTCTGGTGAAATTGCTCTCATCGTTGTGTTAGTGTGCAAATTTTCCCGTAGCCCCCCGGTGCCCCGCCCCCCGTCATGTATAATTGGGTACAATCCAGACTGATTGCGTTTACTTAGGAGAAAATAAATAGCCAAGCAATCTTTTCAGCGGAATAAGAGTTTTTTTTCTCCTCCTGTGACAAATCTGTCGATCGTAATATATTTAGGGGCAGAAGTGATGTATAGAAGGGTGGAGGATGCGGGCGCAGATCGGAGCGCGGTGGAAATGGTAAGAGCCGTCCATTAAGGCCCATTAAAGGCGATGCTGAGATCGATGTTTAACCACAAGAAGTAATTAGTGCAACAAAAAAACACAATGAGCCGAGGACTCTTCTCCGACCGACTTAATTATACGTAAAAATAGCCGCTTGTTGCTGGGTTCCCGCCCACTCCACCCCCAGACACTCGACCCCCCCTCCCCCTTCTCTGCTGGCACAAAGCCAGGATATCCTCCGTTTAATGCACATTTTTGCATAAATGCATTTATTAAAGAAACCCAAGACAGAAAACTCCATCCAGCTCTGAATTTCTGCCTTTGTAGGGTGTTCCTCTGGGGCGGAGTCTCTGGACTTGTCAAGAGCCACAAACCCCGCCCACTGCGCTGCAGGCCATGCCACTTAGGCCTCGTTCACGCGGGACGATTTGATCTGTGCCCCCGTGCAGGGGATGCATTCCTGTGCCGGCAGTCCCATAGCTGTCTATTGGGAAGCAGCGGCTGCTACCACTATGACATCACACCCCTCTATAATGATGCATTCACACCTGAGCGCAGCGTCTTTCATCGCTTTTCCGGCATTTTTTTATTTTTTGGCGCGTTTTTAAGCGCGACCTTGCGCGTTTGTGTGCAGCGTTTTTGGGCTTTGGCTTTTTTTTTTTTAAATTAGCCAATAGAGAAATCTGTTGCATCATTTGCTGCTCGGTATTTCAGCATTTTTAGCTTTTCCTTTAGCTTTTATTTTCTTCTTTTATTATTATTATTATTATTATTATTATTATTATTAATTTATTACAATGTTTTTTTGTTAGGGTAAGGGGTTCGAGTTCAGTTTAGGTTAGGGTTAGGATTAGGAGTTGGGTTTAGGGTTATTTTTTATTTATTTATTATTATAGAAATAATAATAAATGAATAAATAAATGTAAAATAAATACTCAAATAAAAATCATAAATAAAAAAAAAAATTCAACAAATTAATACTAAATAACAATAAATAAATAATTTTATATATATATATATATATATATATATATAACTCCCCGTTCTTCAGCTCTGTGACCCGATCGCGGGATACCAGCAGACATCGAGCACAGGCTCCCGCTGGCACGGTGACGGAGCTCACGGTAGAGGGTGGCGAGCGCACAACTGGGAGCTTGCGCGAGACCACACGCCGTGCCATTCTGCCAACGTAAAAAGTCGTGTGGCGGTCGGCAAGCAGTTAAAGAGGACCTGTCATCTCTTATTTCTATTACATGAGATCTCCATAAAGAGGACCTGTCACCTCTTATTTCTATTACATGAGATCTCCATAAAGAGGACCTGTCATCTCTTATTTCTATTACATGAGATCTCCATAAAGAGGACCTGTCACCTCTTATTTCTATTACATGAGATCTCTCCATAAAGAGGACCTGTCATCTCTTATTTCTATCACATGAGATCTCCATAAAGAGGACCTGTCATCTCTTATTTCTATTACATGAGATCTCTCCATAAAGAGGACCTGTCATCTCTTATTTCTATTACATGAGATCTCTCCATAAAGAGGACCTGTCATCTCTTATTTCTATTACATGAGATCTCCCCATAAAGAGGACCTGTCATCTCTTATTTCTATTACATGGGATCTCCATAAAGAGGACCTGTCACCTCTTATTTCTATTACATGAGATCTCCATAAAGAGGACCTGTCACCTCTTATTTCTATTACATGAGATCTCCATAAAGAGGACCTGTCACCTCTTATTTCTATTACATGAGATCTCTCCATAAAGAGGACCTGTCACCTCTTATTTCTATTACATGAGATCTCTCCATAAAGAGGACCTGTCATCTCTTATTTCTATTACATGAGATCTCCATAAAGAGGACCTGTCATCTCTTATTTCTATTACATGAGATCTCTCCATAAAGAGGACCTGTCATCTCTTATTTCTATTACATGAGATCTCCCCATAAAGAGGACCTGTCACCTCTTATTTCTATTACATGAGATCTCTCCATAAAGAGGACCTGTCATCTCTTATTTCTATTACATGAGATCTCCATAAAGAGGACCTGTCATCTCTTATTTCTATTACATGAGATCCCCATAAAGAGGACCTGTCACCTCTTATTTCTATTACATGAGATCTCCCTAAAGAGGACCTGTCATCTCTTATTTCTATTACATGAGATCTCCATAAAGAGGACCTGTCATCTCTTATTTCTATTACATGAGATCTCTCCATAAAGAGGACCTGTCATCTCTTATTTCTATTACATGAGATCTCCATAAAGAGGACCTGTCATCTCTTATTTCTATTACATGAGATCTCTCCATAAAGAGGACCTGTCATCTCTTATTTCTATTACATGAGATCCCCATAAAGAGGACCTGTCATCTCTTATTTCTATTACATGAGATCTCCATAAAGAGGACCTGTCATCTCTTATTTCTATTACATGAGATCTCCCCATAAAGAGGACCTGTCAACTCTTATTTCTATTACATGAGATCTCTCCATAAAGAGGACCTGTCACCTCTTATTTCTATTACATGAGATCTCCCCATAAAGAGGACCTGTCATCTCTTATTTCTATTACATGAGATCTCTCTATAAAGAGGACCTGTCACCTCTTATTTCTATTACATGAGATCTCCCCATAAAGAGGACCTGTCATCTCTTATTTCTATTACATGAGATCTCTCCATAAAGAGGACCTGTCATCTCTTATTTCTATTACATGAGATCTCCATAAAGAGGACCTGTCACCTCTTATTTCTATTACATGAGATCTCCATAAAGAGGACCTGTCATCTCTTATTTCTATTACATGAGATCTCTCCATAAAGAGGACCTGTCACCTCTTATTTCTATTACATGAGATCTCTCCATAAAGAGGACCTGTCATCTCTTATTTCTATTACATGAGATCTCCCCATAAAGAGGACCTGTCATCTCTTATTTCTATTACATGAGATCTCTCCATAAAGAGGACCTGTCATCTCTTATTTCTATTACATGAGATCTCCCCATAAAGAGGACCTGTCATCTCTTATTTCTATTACATGAGATCTCTCCATAAAGAGGACCTGTCATCTCTTATTTCTATTACATGAGATCTCCATAAAGAGGACCTGTCATCTCTTATTTCTATTACATGAGATCTCCATAAAGAGAACCTGTCATCTCTTATTTCTATTACATGAGATCCCCATAAAGAGGACCTGTCATCTCTTATTTCTATCACATGAGATCTCCATAAAGAGGACCTGTCACCTCTTATTTCTATTACATGAGATCTCTCCATAAAGAGGACCTGTCATCTCTTATTTCTATTACATGAGATCCCCATAAAGAGGACCTGTCACCTCTTATTTCTATTACATGAGATCTCCATAAAGAGGACCTGTCATCTCTTATTTCTATTACATGAGATCTCCATAAAGAGGACCTGTCATCTCTTATTTCTATTACATGAGATCTCCATAAAGAGGACCTGTCATCTCTTATTTCTATTACATGAGATCTCCATAAAGAGGACCTGTCATCTCTTATTTCTATTACATGAGATCTCCATAAAGAGGACCTGTCACCTCTTATTTCTATTACATGAGATCTCCATAAAGAGGACCTGTCATCTCTTATTTCTATTACATGAGATCTCCATAAAGAGGACCTGTCATCTCTTATTTCTATTACATGAGATCTCCATAAAGAGGACCTGTCATCTCTTATTTCTATTACATGAGATCTCCATAAAGAGGACCTGTCATCTCTTATTTCTATTACATGAGATCCCCATAAAGAGGACCTGTCATCTCTTATTTCTATTACATGAGATCTCCATAAAGAGGACCTGTCATCTCTTATTTCTATTACATGAGATCCCCATAAAGAGGACCTGTCACCTCTTATTTCTATTACATGAGATCTCCATAAAGAGGACCTGTCATCTCTTATTTCTATTACATGAGATCTCCATAAAGAGGACCTGTCATCTCTTATTTCTATTACATGAGATCCCCATAAAGAGGACCTGTCATCTCTTATTTCTATTACATGAGATCTCCATAAAGAGGACCTGTCATCTCTTATTTCTATTACATGAGATCCCCATAAAGAGGACCTGTCACCTCTTATTTCTATTACATGAGATCTCTCCATAAAGAGGACCTGTCATCTCTTATTTCTATTACATGAGATCTCTCCATAAAGAGGACCTGTCATCTCTTATTTCTATCACATGAGATCTCCATAAAGAGGACCTGTCACCTCTTATTTCTATTACATGAGATCTCCCCATAAAGAGGACCTGTCACCTCTTATTTCTATTACATGAGATCTCCATAAAGAGGACCTGTCACCTCTTATTTCTATTACATGAGATCTCCATAAAGAGGACCTGTCATCTCTTATTTCTATTACATGAGATCCCCATAAAGAGGACCTGTCACCTCTTATTTCTATTACATGAGATCTCTCCATAAAGAGGACCTGTCATCTCTTATTTCTATCACATGAGATCTCCATAAAGAGGACCTGTCATCTCTTATTTCTATTACATGAGATCTCCATAAAGAGGACCTGTCATCCTTATTTCTATTAGATGAGATGTTTACACTCCTAATAGGAATAAAAGTGATAAAAAAAATGAATAAAGTGTAAAGTAAAGTAGACCAGATTCCCAACACCAGAAAACCAGTGTGAGCTTATGCTAATATTCCAGCGCATGCGCATTGTTCACGTACTGATACTTCCAGGCTAATATGAACTATTCCTGTTCAACCTGCTTGCATTTGTGTGCGTAGTCGCACATGCGCATGCGCACATACCAATTAGCGTGCATACTTGCCGCCAAGCTGCCTAATTAAACCGGCTTGTCTCTGGTGAGCAGTTGCTGAATGATCTTCAGCTTGTACCTGTATATTCCTTTGACCTGATCCTTTGAATCCGCTCACCTGTGTGTGACCCGCAACCCAAAGAAATGTAAAAAAAAAAGACACCCCCCAAAAAAATTCAACCTGATCCTGAAGCTCCTCCCTTTATAGGAAGATATTATGGTGCCAATGTGAAATTGCAGGTTCGGGGAATGGGAGTCCCCGTTGGCGGTAAATGAGTCATGTGACACGACAAACAGAATGGCCGCGAATAAATATTTTTACAGGTAGTCGGCGGCCATTCTGGCGGCTCAAAATTTACTTTTTTCCCCCCTCTTTTAATAAGAATGAAGTTGGCAGGAAGGATCTGAGCGTCTGTTTTTTCTCTGTTTGGACTCATTCGCCGTTTTCCGTTCCCGCGGCCAGCGGTGAGACACCAGCCAGGATCTGAGGTGAGGATCGCGGTCACCGCTGCCATTGTATGTGGAGGGAAAGACGCAGAGGGGAAGAAAATTTGGACACCTCGCCGTTTTCCTGGGAGGTTCTGCGCGTCCGAGATAAACGCTGACACTGGAGAAAAAAAAAAGCAATTGACGGTTTGTACAGCTGCAACAAACGTCTAAAAATACCCGTCACTCGTGAACGCCGTCTGAGGGCCAGAAATCATTTCTGCATTAAACCCGTGTGTTCCGCTTAATGCCCATACCAGCTGAAAGCAGAAGTCAGACTTTCAGTGGGAGGGGCTTCTTTATAAGACGATGGGAAGAAGGGGGAGTACATAGGTGATTGTACAGGATGGAAAGAGCTGCCCATTCTTTGTATCAATTTGTCTTTCTCCTCCAGTAATTTTGATGTGTTGACACCTTATTTAATCAGTTGATTTAGCGCATTATCATTTTCACATATTTTGCTTGGTTTAGTTCACCGTTATAATTGCTGCTTTCTCATTTATTCATTGATTAAGTGATATAATTATTTTCTCACTTTAGTAGCGCTGTAGACCTTTCACATATATAGCTGCCCATGGCCATTCAGTTCTGAGTTTTTATACATGCATCCATGCTTCTGACCCATCGCCCATACTCCTGACCCATCATCCATTCATCCATGCTCCTAACCCATCGCCCATACTCCAGACACATCATCCATGCATCCATGCTCCTAACCCATTGCCCATATTCCTGACCTATCATCCATGCATCCATGCTCCTAACCCATCGCCCATACTCCTGACCTATCATCCATGCATCCATGCTCCTAACCCATCGCCCATACTCCGGACCCATCATCCATGCATCCATGCTTCTGACCCATCGCCCATACTCCGGACCCATCATCCATGCATCCATGCTTCTGACCCATCGCCCATACTCCTGACCTATCATCCATGCATCCATGCTCCTAACCCATCGCCCATACTCCTGACCTATCATCCATGCATCCATGCTTCTGACCCATCGCCCATACTCCTGACCTATCATCCATGCATCCATGCTTCTGACCCATCGCCCATACTCCGGACCCATCATCCATGCATCCATGCTCCTAACCCATCACCCATACTCCAGACCCATCATCCATGCATCCATGCTTCTGACCCATCGCCCATACTCCGGACCCATAATCCATGCATCCATGCTCCTAACCCATCACCCATACTCCAGACACATCATCCATGCATCCATGCTTCTGACACATCGCCCATACTCCTGACCCATCATCCATGCATCCATGCTCCTAACCCATCGCCCATACTCCGGACTCATCATCCATGCATCCATGCTCCTAACCTATCGCCCATACTTCAGACCCATCATCCATGCATCCATGCTCCTAACCCATCGCCCATACTCCAGACAGATCATCCATGCTTCTTACCGATCGCCCATACTCCTGACCTATCATCCATGCATCCATGCTCCTAACCCATCACCCATACTCCGGACCCATCATCCATGCATCCATGCTCCTAACCTATCGCCCATACTCCGGACCCATCATCCATGCATCCATGCTCTTAACCCATCGCCCATACTCCAGACCCATTACCCATGTGTCCATGCTCCTGACCCAATATCCATACTCATGACCCATCGTCCATGCTCCTGACCAATTGTCTATGCTCCTCAACCCATTATCCATACTCATGACCCATCATCTATACGCCTGACCCATCATCCATGCTCCTGACCCAGCGCCAATGCTCCTGATCCATTGTCTATCCTCCTGACCCCTCATCCATATTTCTGACCCATCATCCATGCCCCTGACCCAGCGTCTATGCTTCTGACCCACAGTTCTCTGCATCTGCCTGCTATAATGGGTTGGGGGGAGGGGGGGTCCACGAGCTGTGCGGAGGTCGGACGTGAACCGGGCAGGTGCTTGCGGTTCGGAATTTGGCGGGGTCTCACTTTAAAGCGTTACCTTTCTATCGATATAAAGATCAGTTTATCATTTTGTAGGTGGAAGTGTTTCACACTCAGGACAATAATGTTTCTGGGGGGGGGGGGGGCATTAGTCGGCCATTCCAGCATAGTTGATGTTCGCTGTTGCTGCAAATAAGTAATCACTCAAAGCATTATGGGATAGTAATGGCTCAGCTGTCAGGACTCATTGCTTAAATTACAATTTTTTTCCCCCAGCGCGACCAGAACTGCGGTAATTGACCCGAGCAGTGCGACCGATTACCATGATAATGACTCGGCGCGGCCCGATCCCGGGAACAGAAGAGGGGGAAGGAAATGATGGAAGGAGCGGATGGAACACATGCTGGGACGAGCGGCCATTATTAGACTTCTGAAGGAACCTTACTGAGAATTGCTGGGACTTGTAGTTCTTGGTGGAGGGATGAACGGAACCGGCCAATAAGATGGCATTCTGCAGGCAGAGAGGGGCTTCTGTCATTCCTGATATGCAGACTTGGTTTGGGCCAACATAGCAGCCAGGAAATTTGTATTTTCAGAAATTAGTCAGCAATGGTAGTCTAGATTTCTATGGGGAAGGGTCACAAATGATATGCTGTGATTCTCCTGGAATGTCTTTATACCGGGATATACCTTTATGTGGGCCTGTCATGAGATATGTAGTCTAGAGCAGTGATGGTGAACCTTGACACCCCAGATGGTTTGGAACTACATTTCCCATCTGGGGTGCCAAGGTTCACCATCACTGCTCTATAGTATTGTGCTTATTACCTCTCCGAGCAATCTACTTGCAAATGTCGTCCTTTCTTTCTAGAAGGATGGCGCCATTTTTGTTCAGCCACTGGACGAACCCTAGGGAGGAACCCTGGAGGGGAACCCACTGGAGGAACCCTCTGGAGGAACCCTAGAGAGGAACCCACTGGAGGAACCCTCTGGAGGAACCCTGGAGAAGAACCCAGTGGAGGAACCCTGGAGAGGAACCCACTGGAGGAACCCTGGAGAGGAACCCTGGAGGGGAACCCACTGGAGAAACCCTCTGGAGGAACCCAAGAGAGGAACCCACTGGAGGAACCCAAGAGAGGAACCCTCTGGAGGAACCCAAGAGAGGAACCTGCTGGAGGAACCCTGGAGAGGAACCCTCTGTAGAAACCCTCTGGAGGAACCCTGGAGAGGAACCCACTGGAGGAACCCTGGAGAGGAACCCACTGGAGGCACCCACTGGAGAAACCTTCTGAAGGAACACTGGAGAGGAACCCACTGGAAGAACCCAAGAGAGGAACCTACTGGAGGAACCCTCTGGAGGAACCCTGGAGAGGAACCCACTGGAGGAACCCAAGAGAGGAACCCTCTGGAGGAACCCAAGAGAGGAACCCTCTGGAGGAACCCAAGAGAGGAACCCGCTGGAGGAATCCTAGAGAGGAATCTTCTGAAGGAATCCTAGAGAGGAACCCTCTAGAGCAGTGATGGCGAACCTTGGCACCCCAGATGTTTTGGAACTACATTTCACATGATGCTCAACTACACTGCAGAGTGCATGAGCAATTTGGGAATTGCAGTTCCAAAACATTTGGGGTGGCAAGGATCACCATCACGGCTCTAGAGGAACCCTAGAGAGGAACACTCTGGATGAATCCCTAGAAAAGAACCCTCTGGATGACCCCTAGAGAAGAATCCTTGGATGACCCCCTAGAGAAGAACCCTAGAGACAAACACTCTGGAGGAATACTAGAGAGAAACACTCTAGAGCAGCTATAGTGAACCTCGGCACCCCAGATGTTTTGGAAACTAAATTTCACATGATGCCCAACTACACTGCAGAGTGTATAAGCATCATAGGAAATGTAGTTCCAAAACCGTGGCTGCATTTGAAGGCACCATGGCTGCATTCGATGGGCACAGTGGCTGCATTTGATGGCACAGTGGCTGTGTTTGATGGCACAGTGGCTGTGTTTGATGGCACAGTGGCTGCGTTTGATATCACAGTGGCTGTGTTTGATGGGCACTGTGGCTGCGTTTGATGGCACAGTGGCTGCGTTTGATGGGCACAGGGGCTGTGTTTGATGGGCACAGTGGCTGCATTTGATGGCACAGTGGCTGCGTTTGATGGCACAGTGGCTGCATTTGATGGCACAGTGGCTGCGTTTGATGGCACAGTGGCTGTGTTTGATGGGCACTGTGGCTGCATTTGATGGCACAGTGACTACGTTTGATTGGCACCGTGGCTGCATTTGATGGCACAGTGGCTGCGTTTGATGGGCACAGTGGCTGTGTTTGATGGGCACAGTGGCGGCAACTGATGGGCACAGTAGCTGCGTTTGATGGGCACAGTGATACTGCAATTGATGTTTTTTTTTCAGTTTGTTTGCACCCCCCAATTTTTTTTTAGCACCAGCCGCCACTGCCACCATGGTCAGTCTGCATGGGGCTCTACGCTGCGGCACAGGCTCCTTTGTCCCCGGCTCAGAGAATGGAATCCCCTTCATAGTGCCGGCTGGCCAGCTCCGAAAGCCTTCATCTCACTTCTCAAGTCTTGCAGGAAATTGCTTTCACACAGTCTATACGATAAGTCTCATTAACTTCTAATTTAGCCAACTTCTTTTTTTTTTTTTCAATAACTGTAGCTTTGTTGATAGAAAAGCGACAGCGAGGGGGCAGGTGGGCCACCAAGAAAAAAAGAAGGAGAAAAATAATAAAATACTCTTCACACTTCCAAGTTTTAATTGATGTTTACATGTCGCTAATTCATTCCAGGTTGCTCGCTAGCAGCGCCTTTCAATTATCGGAGCACAGAGTGTAATAATATGGGGGGGGGGGGCGCCTTCTGGGGTGGCTGACGGTTAACTCCCGCCAAGCCCCGAAGAGTGCAGCCATGAGACGTGCCTGACGGGCCCTTTGGCGGTGAAGTAATTAAATTGGATGAAGGAGAAACAAGGTGGCACTAAATTACACCAAGGGTTTTATGTTTCCAATTTGTGACATGTGACTGTTCGTTTAATAATAAGGCTTCTATTGTTCTGCCGTCACCCGCACTCTGGTCATTCGGCCATTTTTATTTCTCTACCTAGAGGGCGGTTTTTGTATTGGGATATCCACATGATGAATGAAGCCAAGCATTTGACGGCCAATGCTAATTATTTCCACCCTTCTGACCACCTTATCAATCAAACCTTCTGTATGTGAGAGATAACTGGGAGCCTGCAGGGGGCATGTTTGAGAATAGCTCTGCTGCATTGCTAACATGCGTGCAAAAGGGGTCCCTAGATCACCAGAAATTAGATCTCAAGTAAGTAGCGACTTCTAGAGGCCGCTGCCTTATTACAGGAGGCCGATAGATGCTATTGTCATGTTTAACTGATTGTTGTAGACCTGTTCCAAGATTCAAGAAACTGTAGATAGGGAAACACAATAAAGCTTAGTCCTCATCTCATGGCAACCCCCTGGCAGGTGACACGGGCTCAACCGAGGTGCAGAAGCAGCAGTTGGTCCTCACCAGTGTTCCCGATGGTGGAGATGGTGCCAGGAACCCTGGTGGTTCTGGTTTACTTTGAAGCCAGGTCTTGGACCTCATGATTGCCCCACCAAGGGGGTGGTGGACAGGGAGAGGCTATGGTGCAGAGACTGTTCACAGGGCTGCAGATAAAAGAGTAGTCAGGTCCAAGCAGAGGTCAAAGTAGTCAACAGGCAAAATAGTAATTGGATCCAGGCAGGAGTCAAGGCAGGCGGCAGGCAAACGTGTAAAGTCCAGGCAGGGGTCGAGGCAGGCAGCTGGCAAAAGAGAAGTCAAGTCCAGGCAGGGGGCAGGGGTTGAGGAAGGCAGCAGGCAAAAGCATAGTCAAGTCCAGGCAGGGGTCGGGGCAGGCAGCAGGCAAAAGAGTAGTCAGGTCCAGGCAGGGGTTGAGGCAGGCAGCAGGTAAAAGAGTAGTCAGGTCCAGGCAGGGGTCAGGGCAAGCAGTAGGCAAAAGAATAGTCAGGTCCAGGCAGGGGTCGAGGCAGGCAGCAGGCAAAAGTGTAGTCAGGTCCAGGCAGAGATCAAGGCAGGCAGCAGGAAAAAGAGTAGTCAGGTCCAGGCAGGTGTCAGGCAAAATAATAGTCAGATCCAGGCAGGGGTCAGAGCAGGCAGCAGGCAAAAGAATAGTCAGGTTCAGACAGGGGTTGAGGCAGGCAGCAGGTGAGAGAGTAGTCAAGACTGAGCAGACATCTAGGTAGACAGACAACAAGCAAGAGAGTAGTCAGATCAGTCTGGGATGGCAACAAATAGGCAGCAGGTAAGTATTATGTTTTTAGCTCTCAGGTAGATGGCAAAAGAAAACAGACTGAGAGCCTGGTACCATGTAACAAGAGGCTGAGAGCCTGGTGCCATGTAACAAGAGGCTGAGAGCCTGGTACCATGTAACAAGAGGCTGAGAGCCTGGTGCCATGTAACAAGAGGCTGAGAGCCTGCTACCATGTAACAAGAGACTGAGAGCATGCTACCATGTAACAAGAGGCTGAGAGCCTGCTACCATGTAACAAGAGGCTGAGAGCCTGCTACCATGTAACAAGAGGCTGAGAGCCTGGTACCATGTAACAAGAAGCTGAGAGCTTGCTACTATGTAAGAAGAAGCTGAGAGCCTGGTACCATGTAACAAGAGGCTGAGAGCCTGCTATCATGTAACAAGAGGCTGAGAGCCTGCTACCATGTAACGAGAGATTGGGGGTCTACAACCAGGTAACAAGATGGTCACTGCTGACACCCCCTATTCAGGTGTCCGGCCCCTTTTTCGGTCACTGGGCACCTGAATTACATTGGCTCTAATAGGCGTCCAAAAAAGTGAGAAGCGGGCGCAACGCTGTGCGTTCCTTCTCACTCAGCTCAATCAGGCATCCAATCATAGGAGAGGACGGGAGGAGAGGAGGATGAGAGAAGACACATGGAAGACACCTCTTGCCGTCACCCGCTGCCCCACCGAGACAGGGTAAGTGCCGGGCAGATGGCGAGTGGGCGGGATCACAGTGGCAGCATTGGATGGCACAGTGGCAGCATTGGGAGCATTGGATGGCACAGTGGCAGCATTGGGAGAATTTGATGGCATATTGGTAGCATTGGATGGCACAGAAGAGCATTTGATGGCACAGTGGCAGCATTGGATGGCACAGCGGCAGCATTGGGAGCAGGATGGCACAGTGGCAGCATTGGGAGAATTTGATGGCATATTGGTAGCATTGGATGGCACAGTAGAGCATTTGATGGCATAGTGGCCGCATTGGATGGCACAGTGGGAGCATTTGATGGCACAGTGGCAGCATTGGATGGTACAGTGGCAGCATTGGATGGCACAGTGGCAGCATTGGGAGCATTTGATGGCACAGTGGGAGCATTGGATGGCACAGTGGCAGCATTGGAGCATTAGATGGCACAGTGGCAGCATTGGATGGCACCGTGGCAGCATTGGGAGCATTGGATGGCACAGTGGCAGCATTGGGAGCATTGGATGGCACAGTGGCAGCATTTGGAGAATTTAATGGCATAGTGGCTGCATTGGATGGCACAGTGGGAGCATTTGATGGCACAGTGGCAGCATTGGGGGCATTTGATGGCGCAGTGGCAGCATTGGATGGCACAGTGGCAGCATTGGATGGCACAGTGGCAGCATTGGGAGCATTGGATGGCACAGTGGCAGCATTTGGAGAATTCGATGGCATAGTGGCCGCATTGAATGGCACAGTGGGAGCATTTGATGTCACAGTGGCAGCATTGGATGGCACAGTGGGAGCATTTGATGGCATAGTGGCCGCATTGGATGGCACAGTGGGAGCATTTGATGGCACAGTGGCAGCATTTAATGGCACAGTGGCAGCATTGGATGGCACAGTGGGAGCATTGGATGGCACAGTGGCAGCATTGGGAGCATATGATGGCGCAGTGGCAGCATTGGATGGCACAGTGGCAGCATTGGGAGCATTGGATGGCACAGTGGCAGCATTGGGAGCATTGGATGGCACAGTGGCAGCATTTGGAGAATTTGATGGCATAGTGGCCGCATTGAATGGCACAGTGGGAGCATTTGATGGCACAGTGGCAGCATTGGATGGTACAGTGGGAGCGTTTGATGGCACAGTGGCAGCATTGGATGGCACAGTGGCAGCATTGGATGGCACAGTGGGAGCATTTGATGGCACAGTGGCAGCATTGGGAGCATTTGTGGTGCAGTGGCAGCATTGGATGGCACAGTGGCAGCATTGGGGGCATTTGTTGGCACAGTGGCAGCATTGGATGGCACAGTGAGAACTTCGGCTGGCACAGTGAGGGCATTTGATGGCACAATGGCAGCATTGGATGGCACAGTGGCTACAATTGATGAGCACAGTGACAGTGGCCGCGTTTGATGGCACAGTGGCGATATTTGATGGCACAGTGGCGGTATTTGATGGCACGGTGTTTGCGCCCCCCAAAAACTTTTGAGGACCAGCCGCCACTGGACATCACCCTATCACTCCAAAACCATTTGTATTCAGATGATCACATCCTATTCTAAGCTCGCTCTGTGCTTCTCTTTGAACCAAAAGAAGAGCCGCCCTCACCCCCATCGCCGCCGCCGCAGTCTATTACGACTCCGTCTTTGACTTTAAATAATAAAAGAAAAATGAGAATTTTGTGCCTGACTGAATACTAAGAGACGAGGCGATCGGCTGCAATCATTTCCCTCTCCCCCGAGGATCGCCTCAAATGGGCTTGGTCAAAAAACCTTGAAATCTTAGCGCCTTTATTTTTTTTTTTTATGGGATTCATTGCGGCTGCGGCCTTAATACCGGAATCCGGTGATTGCCGACCTTCCATTAGAAGTCTTCACAGTCCCGCTTCTCCATAGAGGAGCATCAATGCCGCCCCAGCTCCATTCACCAGCCTCAATTCTTCTGTTAACTCCATTTCATTAAACCCAAGCAGCGGAAAGAATGGCCCCGAAAAAAAAAGGACCTTTAAACCGCCGGCGTGTAATTCATAAAAACGCTTTTTTCTGGCGGCGCCGCGCACCTTCCCCTCGACCACATTACACTTCTTATGCAAAGAAGGGGCGACGTTTGATGTCAATTTTCTGCTTCTCTCCGCTAAACGGCTGAACTTTTTATTATTTTTTCGAAATCTGAAGGAAAAGGTGTTCTGCGCAAAGAAGCGAATTTCAAGAAAAAAAAAAAAAGAAGAAGAAGGAGGAGGAAGAGATTAACATGGCGCCTGTGAACTGTATCCAATCAGTTCCTTCCCAGTGGCGTGTGGAGGAAACAATTAAAATCAAATTTATATTTCGCCGGCTTAATTTATGCCGCCATTAATGTCATCAACAACAAGCGCCGCGCTGCTGGGAAATGATATGTTTATTCTCCGGATTCCTCACAACTTCTCCCAGGTTCTTCATTAAAGAGCCCCTGTCACGTGAACGAGGCGCGCGTCCGAGGGGGGAGGGGGACGCCCATTCTCTAAAGCAGAGGTATTGAAGAAACAATTCGAGGAGGTCCGGGCAGTAAGTAGTTGATGGGCGCTGGTGAGGCTGAATTGATGGGCGCTGGTGAGGCTGAATTGATGGGCGCTGGTGAACGGGGGAAGGAGGTTCCTCTATATAGATCTTTATATCACTAGAGGGATCACCAGCAGGAGGAGGGAGGTCCTGATTCCTCTATATAGATCTTTATATCACTAGAGGGGTCTTCATCAGGAGGAAGGAGGTCCTGATTCCTCTATATAGATCTTTATATCACTAGAGGGGTCTTCATCAGGAGGAAGAAGGTCCTGATTCCTCTATATAGATCTTTATATCACTAGAGGGGTCTTCATCAGGAGGAAGGAGGTCCTGATTCTTCTATATAGATCTTTATATCACTAGAGGGGTCTTCATCAGGGGGAAGGAGGTCCTGATTCCTTTATATCACTAGAGGGGTCTTCATCAGGAGGAAGGAGGTCCTGATTCCTCTATATAGATCTTTATATCACTAGAGGGGTCTTCATCAGGAGGAAGGAGGTCCTGATTCCTCTATATAGATCTTTATATCACTAGAGGGGTCTTCATCAGGAGGAAGGAGGTCTTGATTCCTCTATATAGATCTTTATATCACTAGAGGGGTCTTCATCAGGAGGAAGGAGGTCCTGATTCCTCTATATAGATCTTTATATCACTAGAGGGGTCTTCATCAGGAGGAAGGAGGTCCTGATTCCTCTATATAGATCTATATATCACTAGAGGGGTCTTCATCAGGAGGAAGGAGGTCTTGATTCCTCTATATAGATCTTTATATCACTAGAGGGGTCTTCATCAGGAGGAAGGGGGTCCTGATTCCTCTATATAGATCTTTATATCATTCGAGGGGTCTTCATCAGGAGGAAGGAGGTCCTGATTCCTCTATATAGATCTTTATATCACTAGAGGGGTCTTCATCAGGGGGAAGGAGGTCTTGATTCCTCTATATAGATCTTTATATCACTAGAGGGGTCTTCATCAGGAGGAAGGGGGTCCTGATTCCTCTATATAGATCTTTATATCACTCGAGGGGTCTTCATCAGGAGGAAGGAGGTCCTGATTCCTCTATATAGATCTTTATATCACTAGAGGGGTCTTCATCAGGAGGAAGGAGGTCTTGATTCCTCTATATAGATCTTTATATCACTAGAGGGGTCTTCATCAGGAGGAAGGAGGTCCTGATTCCTCTATATAGATCTTTATATCACTAGAGGGGTCTTCATCAGGAGGAAGGAGGTCTTGATTGCTCTATATAGATCTTTTTATCACTAGAGGGGTCTTCATCAGGAGGAAGGGGGTCCTGATTCCTCTATATAGATCTTTATATCACTCGAGGGGTCTTCATCAGGAGGAAGGAGGTCCTGATTCCTCTATATAGATCTTTATATCACTAGAGGGGTCACCAGCAGGAGGAAGGAGGTCCTGATCCCTCTATATAGATCTTTATATCACTAGAGGGTTCTTCTTCAGGAGGAAGGGGGTCCTGATTCCTCTATATAGATCTTTATATCACTCGAGGGGTCTTCATCAGGAGGAAGGAGGTCCTGATTCCTCTATATAGATCTTTATATTACTAGAGGGGTCTTCATCAGGAGGAAGGAGGTCCTGATTCCTCTATATAGATCTTTATATCATTAGAGGGGTCTTCATCAGGGGGAAGGAGGTCCTGATCCCTCTATATAGATCTTTATATTACTAGAGGGGTCACCAGCAGGAGGAAGGAGGTCCTGATCCCTCTATATAGATCTTTATATCATTAGAGGGGTCTTCATCAGGAGGAAGGAGGTCCTGATTCCTCTATATAGATCTTTATATCACTAGAGGGGTCTTCATCAGGAGGAAGGAGGTCCTGATTCCTCTATATAGATCTTTATATCACTAGAGGGGTCTTCATCAGGAGGAAGGAGGTCCTGATTCCTCTATATAGATCTTTATATTACTAGAGGGGTCACCAGCAGGAGGAAGGAGGTCCTGATTCCTCTATATAGATCTTTATATCACTAGAGGGGTCTTCATCAGGGGGAAGGAGGTCCTGATTCCTTTATATCACTAGAGGGGTCTTCATCAGGAGGAAGGAGGTCCTGATTCCTCTATATAGATCTTTATATCACTAGAGGGGTCTTCATCAGGAGGAAGGAGGTCCTGATTCCTCTATATAGATCTTTATATCACTAGAGAAGTCTTCATCAGAAGGAAGGAGGTCCTGATTCCTCTATATAGATCTTTATATCACTAGAGGGGTCACCAGCAGGAGGAAGGAGGTCTTGATTCCTCTATATAGATAGGAGCAGTGGCGGTACGTCCATAGAGGGTGCAGGAACGCCACCCCCTCTCTCCTGCACCCGTCTATCACCATAGATAGATTCATGCATTGCATCGCTTCCCCAAAACTGACCCGCCTCTCAGCCAATCAGGTGCATGGGGTCTGGTTACCTGTCACCTGATTGGCTGAAGCGACAGTCGCTGTGATTGGACGCCTATCAGGCATCCAATCATAGCAGAAGATAACGGGAGAAGACATCGAGGACTTGGAGGGAGCGTGGAGGACAGCTTTGACCCGGGACAGGTAAGTGCCGGGCATGGGGGCAAACTGCCGGCAATTGATAGGACAAACTGGCAGCAATTAATGGTTACAGTAGCTGCGTTTGATGGCACAGTGGTGGCAATTTATGGGTACAGTGGCTGCGTTTAATGGGCACAGTTGTGGCAATTGATGAGCACAGTGGCTGCATTTGATGGGCACAGTGGCTGCGTTTGGTGGGCACAGTGGCTGCGTTTGGTGGGCACAGTGGCTGCGTTTGATGGGCACAGTGGCTGCATTTGATGGGCACAGTGGCGGCAATTGATGAGCACAGTGGCTGCGTTTGATGGGCACAGTGGCTGCGTTTGATGGGCACAGTGGCTGCATTTGATGGGCACAATGGCTGCGTTTAATGGGCACAGTGGTGACAATTGATGGCACAGTGGCTGCGTTTGATGGGCACAGTGGCTGCATTTGATGGGCACAATGGCTGCGTTTAATGGGCACAGTGGTGACAATTGATGGCACAGTGGCTGCATTTGATGGGCACAGTGGCTGAGTTTGATGGGCACAGTGGCTGCATTTGATGGGCACAGTGGCTGCGTTTAATGGGCACAGTGGCTGCGTTTAATGGGCACAGTGGCTGCGTTTGATGGGCACAGTGGCTGCGTTTGGTGAGCACAGTGGCTGCATTTGGTGGGCACAGTGGCTGAGTTTGATGGGCACAGTGGCTGCATTTGATGGGCACAGTGGCTGCGTTTGGTGGGCACAGTGGCTGCGTTTGATGGGCACCGTGGCTGCGTTTGGTGGGCACAGTGGCTGCGTTTGGTGGGCACAGTGGCTGCGTTTGGTGGGCACAGTGGCTGCGTTTGATGGGCACAGTGGCTGTGTTTGGTGGGCACAGTGGCTGCGTTTGGTGGGCACAGTGGCTGCGTTTGATGGGCACAGTGGCTGCGTTTGGTGGCGTTTTTTTTTTCAGTTTGTTTGCGCCCCCAAAAATTTTGAGCACCAGTCGCCACTGACTAGAGGGGTCACCAGCAGGAGGAAGGAGGTCCTGATTCCTCGATATAGATCTTTATAAAAGGCGTTTTTGGCGAGCAGCTCTCAGAACGCCATGGCGACCCCCCCTCCCCCGTCCGCTTCTTCACCCGCCATTACCGCCGTATAAATAACTAATAACAATATCGCCGGGGTTGTTTATTATCCGGAAATTACCAATTGCTACCCGGGGAGGTATCTGTTAACGACACAAAATAATACATGAACTCCATAAACAGCGCCGTAAAAAGAAAAATACATATCAATTACCCCGGCTCCGCGGCGGGCCGCGCCGAACGCCACGACTCCCGCCATAAATCCATTCCACGGAGATCATAACGGCCCTCTAATGACCGGATCTTAATGCAGATTCAAAGGGGATAAGGAGACGGAGGTGATATATATCTGACGCTGGAAAACGGTCGTTATCTGCCGCCGGAACGAGCTCCGCGCAAATGTCAATAAACCAAAATAAAAAAATTCAACGCGAGACGAATAACTGTGCGAGTTTTTTTTTTCTTCTGCCGCTTAATGTCTTTTAATTTCAGAAAGATCATTTTGGAATTATCTGACAAGTCGGCAGCGGGTGTCGCAGGCGGCGAGGATGGATTTCTTGCAAAAAAAAAAAAGCGAAATTAAAATGGAACGCCAAGCTGAAAAAAAAACGCACGTAAAGGTGACCCCTAGTAATTTATAACGCTGCTCAGCCAGTCTTGGGATATGAGGTACACCTGCCAGGCAGTACGGCCCGGGTCAGCGAACTCCTTTTTTTCTGCAGCTTGTGATTGGACAATAAGAGGAGCAGCAGGACGTGGATGAGGTCATTAGCTTGTTATGGAGTGTTAGCTCCACATCCTTTTCCTGTGCTAGTCTGGCTCCGTACATCACATCCAGAAAAGAGAGGGAACCCCAATAACACAAAGGACACAGAATCCCCCATGGACATCCCACAGGCTCCTCTCCTGACTTCCTCTGATATCACCGCACACTGCGAGCTTCTCACAATGTGCATCAGAAGCTGCAGCAGGTCAGATAGAGAATATAAAATAAAATAATAGAATAGAAAAAAATTTAATATAATAGAAAAGAATATAATAGAAAATGAACGAATAGAACAGAAAATAAAATAAGAAAATAGAAAATAATAGAATAGAAAAAACAAGAGAGTAAAATAAAAAGAATATAACAATATAACCATCTTCTGAAGTTTGAATAGAACAGAAAAAAATATGAATATAATAGAAAAGAAAATAATATAATATAATAGAAAATATAAGAATAGAAAATAAAATAATAGAATAGAAAAAACAATAGAATAGAATGAAAAGAATATAACAATATAACCATCTTCCGAAATTCGAGTAGAATAATTTTTTTTTAATATAATAGAAAAGAAAAGAATAGAATGGAAAATAAAATAATAGAATACAAAAAATTTGAATATAATAGAAAAGAGTATAATAGATAATGAAAGAATATAATAGAAAATGAAAGAATAGAACAGAAAATAAAATAATAGAATAGAAAAAACAAGAGAGTAGAATAAAAAGAATATAACAATATAACCATCTTCTGAAGTTTGAATAGAATAGAAAAAAATATGAATATACTAGAAAAGAAAATATTATAATAGAAAAGGAAAGAATATAATAGAAAATATAAGAATAGAAAATAAAATAAAATAATAGAAAAAACAATAGAACAGAATAAAACGCGGGAACGACGGCCATAGACCCAGGGGCAACTTTACGCCGGGAAAAGCCTAACTTAAACGTCGTAACTTTACTGCGTCGGCCGCGCGTACGTTTGGGAATTCGCGTATCTAGCTAATTTGCATACTCGATGGGGAAATCGACGGAAGCGCCACCTAGCGGGCAAAAAAAAAAATTGCAGTTAAGATCCAACGGCGTAAGAGACTTATGGATATCTATGCGTAACTGATTCTAAGCATCAGACGCATAGATACGACGGCGCTACGCAGAGATACGGCCGCATATCTGGAGATGCGCCGTCGTATCTCTTTTGAGAATCTGGGCCTTTGTCTCCAAACAAGGGGTGACGTCGGGAGGACAATCTACATACAAATGGCGCCTTTCGGGGGTTCTCGGCGCTCGCCGTCCTCCTCCTCGCCGCTGCGTGTTTTTTTTCTTACTCGCTTTTTGTCATTTTATATAAAAAGTAAAAAACAAACAGAGAGAAAAAAATAAATCAGCCGTCAAGACTTTGTTTGTTTTATTTTATACAATGTGATTTTATTCCGACAAACGACTCGTAGATTTTCCTTTTCATCCCGAGCGCATGATTCACGGCGACATTCCCGGGGGACGTCCGCGGCTGGAGAATTATTGCGGTGGAAGGAGGCGGCGCTCCCGTCCCGCTGTTAGGTTTTCCTCGTAGATTCGAGTCGCCTGGCCTCCCCACTCCTTTCCGATGGCTTCTGATTAAATGGGAAAAAGAGCGCGACAAGTTGAACCCCCCGCAGTTTTCTATGTTGTGCGGGCCATGAAAATGCGGCCAGCGTGTTCCCTGGTGTCGGCTCCACCCTCTTTCTGAGCTCACCGCAGCCCCGCCCACATTTATTGGAGGAAATTGGGAAACGCTGCGGGATCATTTTATGAATAGGCGCAGTTTGAAACACTATGAAATGACCGCTAAATCTGGCGACAACAATCCACGTCAAACACGGCGTCCAGTGAAAGCATCTGCGTGACTTATGGCGTCCACCGAACTCTGCGCCAATCCCAGTGTCCATCAAAGTCATTTGCGTGACTTATGGCATCCACCGAACTCTGCGCCAATCTCAGTGTCCAGTGAAGTCATCTGCATGACTTATGGCGTCCCCCGAACTCTGCGCCAATCTCAGTGTCCAGTGAAGTCATCTGCGTGACTTATGGCGTCCCCCGAACTCTGCGCCAATCTCAGTGTCCATCAAAGTCATCTGCGTGACTTATGGCGTCCACCAAACTCTGCACCAATCTCAGTGTCCATCAAAGTCATCGTCATCTGCGTGACTTATGGCGTCCACCGAACTCTGCGCCAATCTCAGTGTCCATCAAAGTCATCTGCGTGACTTATGGCGTCCACCGAACTCTGCGCCAATCTCATTGTCCATCAAAGTCATCTGCGTGACTTATGGCATCCACCGAACTCTGCGCCAATCTCAGTGTCCATCAAAGTCATCTGCGTGACTTATGGCGCCCACCGAACTCTGCGTCAATCTCAGTGTCCATCAAAGTCATCTGCGTGACTTATGGCGCCCACCGAACTCTGCGTCAATCTCAGTGTCCATCAAAGTCATCTGCGTGACTTATGGCGCCCACCGAACTCTGCGTCAATCTCATTGTCTATCAAAGTCATCTGCGTGACTTATGGCGTCCACCGAACTCTGCGCTAATCCCAGTGTCCATCAAAGTCATCTGCGTGACTTATGGCGTCCACCGAACTCTGCGCCAATCTCAGTGTCCATCAAAGTCATCTGCGTGACTTATGGCGTCTACCGAACTCTGCGCCAATCTCAGTGTCCATCAAAGTCATCTGCGTGACTTATGACGTCCACCGAACTCTGCGCCAATCTCAGTGTCCATCGAAGTCATCTGCGTGACTTATGGCGTCCCCCGAACTCTGCGTCAATCTCAGCGTCCATCAAAGTCATCTGCGTGACTTATGGCGCCCACCGAACTCTGCGTCAATCTCAGTGTCCATTGAAGTCATCTGCGTGACTTATGGTGTCCACCGAACTCTGCGCCAATCTCAGTGTCCATCAAAGTCATCTGCGTGACTTATGGCGTCCACCGAACCCTACGCCAATCTCAGTGTCCATCAAAGTCATCTGCGTGACTTATGGCGTCCACCGAACTCTGCGTCAATCTCAGTGTCCAGTGAAGTCATCTGCGTGACTTATGGTGTCCACCGAACTCTGCGCCAATCTCAGTGTCCAGCGAAGTCATCTGCGTGACTTATGGCGTCCACAAAACTCTGTGTCAATCTCATTGTCCAGTAAAGTCATCTGTGTGACTTATGGCGCAGTGGCGGTGCGTCCATAGAGGGCGCCGGAGCGCTGCCCCCTCTGGCTTCCGCATCACCACTGATACAATACATAGATTCATGCATTGCATTAATCTGTGTATTGCCGCTGCCGCCAACTATTCAGATGGCCTACCCCTTGGCAAGTGCTGACAACAGTGGTGACTATTGCTGGGCACAGTGGCGACAATTGATGGCACAGTGGCGACAATTGATGGCACAGTGGTGACAATTGATGGCACAGTGGTGACAATTGATGGCACAGTGGCTGCGTTTGATGGCACAGTGGCTACATTTGGCATGGCACAGTGGTGACAATTGATGGGCACAGTGGCGACAATTGATGGCACAGTGGTGACCAATTGATGGCACAGTGGCGACAATTGATGGCACAGTGGTGACAATTGATGGCACAGTGGCTGCGTTTGATGGCATGGCATTGTGGTGACAATTGCTGGGCACAGTGGTAACAATTGATGGCACAGTGGCTGCGTTTGATGACACAGTGGCTGCGTTTGATGACACAGTGGCTACATTTAGCATGGCACAGTGGCGACAATTGATGGCACAGTGGTGACCAATTGATGGCACAGTGGCGACAATTGATGGCACAGTGGTGACCAATTAATGGCACAGTGGCTGCGTTTGATGGAATGGCACAGTGGCTGCGTTTGATGGAATGGCACAGTGGCTGCATTTGATGGGCACAGTGGCGACAATTGATGGGCACAGTGGCGACAATTGATGGGCACAGTGGCGACAATTGATGGCACAGTGGCGACAATTGATGGCACAGTGGCGACAATTGATGGCACAGTGGTGACAATTGATGGCACAGTGGCTGCATTTGATGGGCACAGTGGCTACATTTGATGGGCACAGTAGCTGCATTTGATGGGCACAGTGAGGCTGCAATTGTTTTTTTTTTTTCATTTGTTTGCGCCCCCCCTAAAGAATTTGAGCACCAGCCGCCACTGTTATGGCGTCCACTGAACTCTGCGTCAATCTCTGTGTCCAGTAAAGTCACCTGTACGACTTTAAAGGGCCCAGAGGTCCCCAGGGCCCTGGATGGCAACCCCCCTTTTTTTTTTTATAAATGTTTAATTTTTTTTATATATATTTTTTTTAATTAATTTATTTTTCATTAAAGGGCCCAGAGGTTTATTTTTTTTATTTTTATTAAAGGGCCCCGGATGGCTACACCCCTTTTTTTATATATATATTTTTCTTTATTTCTTCTTTTTTTTTGTAAAGGGCCACCCCAACTTCTCAATTCGCAGCAGCCCCCCCCCCCCCCCCCCCGCTTCCCCGCTTCTCAATTTCAGGCGGCAGCACCCCCCCCCCCTAGTTCTCTGCTCCAGGGGGCCCATGCCTGAAGCTGTGTAAGGGGCCCCATAATTCCTGATGGCGGCCCTGAGGCTCGTCCCTACGTCACCCCGGTACCCCTGCAGCCACCGGTACCTGGCAGTCACAAGGCGCCATGAAAGTCATTTGTATCCAATTTGCGGACTTTACACGAAGAAGATCTCTTTATAAAGAACAACATAAAAGGAAAATCGCGCTCCCTCCAATGATAAAGGCGGTTTATTTCCCCTCTAATTGGGCGCCGTCCCTGCGCACACCTGAGATGTAATTACCAAATGACATCAAAGTCGATCCTCGTGTCGCTCTGCAGGCGGCGCATCTCCTAATTATGGCGGCCTATTTTTTCAGGTGGCTCGACGCGGATCTTCAGTTGAATCCACTTTGCGGTTAATATATAAAAAAGGGAGAAAGCCGCGTTCATTCATCAGCAGCGTCTCCCGAGAGCCTCGCCGTAAAGACACGGGAATGGTGAAAAATAAAAGAGGAGATAAAAAATAAAAATAAAAAGATGGGTTTTAACTTTAATGGAGGCTGTTCTAGGACAGAAAGATTTTCTTCGGGAGAGAGGAGGATCAGCGGGATCCGGGACGGCGGCGGCGGCGGCTCTTGTGTTTTAAATAGCGCACAAAAAAAATGAAGGGGCAGATCCACAAAGTATTACGCCGGCGTATCTCTTGATCCGCGTAATTTCAAATTTCCCGCGTCGTATCTTTGTTTTGGTATCCACAAAACAAGATACAACGGCATCTCGGGTCGATCCGACAGGCGTACGTCTTAGTACGCCGTCGGATCTAAGATGCAATTTTTCGGCGGCCGCTAGGTGGCGTTCCCATCGAATTCCGCGTCGAGTATGCAAATTAGCTAGTTACGGCGATCCACGAACGTACATCCGGCCGGCGCATTTTTTTTACGTCGTTTACGTTCGGCTTTTTCCGGCGTATAGTTAAAGCTGCTGTTATGAGGCGTACTCAATGTTAAGTATGGCCGGCGTTCCCGCGTAAAAATTTGAAATTTTTACGTTGTTTGCGTAAGTCGTTCGCGAATAGGGATTTGCGTAGAATGACGTCACAGTCGGAAGCATTGGCTTGTTCCGGGTTAATTTCGAGCATGCGTATACAGGCCTTCCTTTATCTAGATACACCACGTCTACGGACTTCCTTTATCTAGATACACCACGTCTACAGACCTTCCTTTATCTAGATACACCACGTCTACAGACCTTCCTTTATCTAGATACACCACGTCTACGGGCCTTCCTTTATCTAGATACACCATGACTACGGGCCTTCCTTTATCTAGATACACCACATCTACAGACCTTCCTTTATCCAGATACACCACGTCTACGGGCCTTCCTTTATCTAGATACACCACATCTACAGACCTTCCTTTATCTAGATACACCACATCTACGGGCCTTCCTTTATCCAGATACACCACGTCTACGGGCCTTCCTTTATCCAGATATACCACGTCTTCAGGCCTTCCTTTATCTAGATACACCACGTCTACGGGCCTTCCTTTATCCAGATACACCATGTCTATGGGCCTTCCTTTATCTAGATACACCACGTCTACCGGTCTTCCTTTATCTAGATACACCACGTCTACGGGCCTTCCTTTATCTAGATACACCACGTCTACAGGCCTTCCTATATCTAGATACACCACGTCTATGGACCTTCCTATATCTAGATACACCACATCTACGGGCCTTCCTTTATCTAGATACACCACGTCTACAGGCCTTCCTTTATCTAGATACACCACGTCTACGAGCCTTCCTTTATCCAGATACACCACATCTACGGACCTTCCTTTATCTAGATACACCACGTCTACAGGCCTTCCTTTATCTAGATACACCACGTCTACGGGCCTTCCTTTATCCAGATACACCACGTCTACAGACCTTCCTTTATCCAGATACACCACATCTACAGGCCTTCCTTTATCTAGATACACCACGTCTACGGACCTTCCTTTATCTAGATACACCACGTCTACGGGCCTTCCTTTATCCAGATACCATGTCTACGGGCCTTCCTTTATCTAGATACACCACGTCTACAGGCCTTCCTTTATCTAGATACACCACGTCTACGGGTCTTCCTTTATCTAGATACACCACGTCTACGGGCCTTCGTTTATCGAGCTACACCACGTCTAGGGCCTTCCTTTATCCAGATACACCACATCTACAGGCCTTCCTTTATCTAGATACACCACATCTATGGGCCTTCCTTTATCTAGATACACCACATCTACAGGTCTTCCTTTATCTAGATACACCACGTCTACGGGCCTTCCTTTATCTAGATACACCTCGTCTATGGGCCTTCCTTTATCTAGATACACCACGTCTACGGGCCTTCCTTTATCTAGATACACCACGTCTACGGGCCTTCCTTTATCTAGATACACCACGTCTACGGGCCTTCCTTTATCTAGATACACCACTTCTACCGGCCTTCCTTTATCCAGATACACCACGTCTACGGCCTTCCTTTATCTAGATACACCACGTCTACGGCCTTCCTATATCTAGATACACCACGTCTACGGGCCTTCCTTTATCTAGATACACCACGTCTACGGGCCTTCCTTTATCTAGATACACCACGTCTACAGGCCTTCCTTTATCTAGATACATCACGTCTACGGCCTTCCTATATCTAGATACACCACTTCTACCGGCCTTCCTTTATCCAGATACACCACGTCTACGGGCCTTCCTTTATCCAGATACACCACATCTACGGCCTTCCTTTATCTAGATACACCACATCTACGGGCCTTCCTTTATCTAGATACACCACGTCTACGGCCTTCCTTTATCTAGATACACCACGTCTACAAGCCTTCCTATATCTAGATACACCACGTCTACGGGCCTTCCTTTATCTAGATACACCACATCTACGGCCTTCCTTTATCTAGATACACCACGTCTACAAGCCTTCCTATATCTAGATACACCACGTCTACGGGCCTTCCTTTATCTAGATGGCAACTCACCTCCTCATAGAAGGTTAATAGATTAGTTTGGTAAGAACGATTCTTCATGAATCCATGCTGATTACCGCTAATGATACCGTTCTCATTACTAAAATCTTGTATATAGTCCCTTATCTCCTCCGAGAGCTTACATACTATTGATGTTAGGCTGACTGCTCTGTAATTCCCAGGGATGTATCTTGGTCCTTTATTAATGATTGGTGCTACATCGGCTTTTCTCCAATCAGCCGGTACCATTCCAGTCAGTAGACTGTTCTTAAAAATTGGGAACAATGGTCTGGCAATTACTTGACTGAGTTTCTTAAGGTCCCTCGGGTGCAAGTTTTTCAAGTCTATTTCTAATTCTGTCCTCTGTTATCCATGGAGGTGCTTCCTGTGATGTGTCATGAGGATAAAGACTGTAGTTTTGGTTACTGAAGATCCCCCCCCCCTCCGATTCTCTCGTGAAGACCGAGGAGAAGAATAAATTCAATTGTACTAAAAGAATTTCTTGGGATTTTTTAACTCTCCTCCGCTATGTGTCTTTCATGTTCTGTGTTCACTGTGACCAGAGCAATATAATGTTACCATCTCTGGGAAAGTGATTGGGATTTAATTATTTTTTTTTACACAT